>NC_142157.1:28615331-28917456 GCF_024610735.1 Ursus americanus | reverse complement strand
TCTTAAAATTGTATTTTATTCAAAGGGTCCCCAGTCTTGAGCAACTGGGTCATTCAGCAGATCAGAGCTGTTTACCCTCCTATGATGCTTGAAAATTTACTTTTAGGAAAAGCCATGTCTCAATATATACAAATAATTTGAAAATGCAGCCTCCCTGTCTTAGCTGAGGAATCCTTATTTCCTTATGAACCAAAATATTGAGTTTGAGGATTTAGAAACAGAACAGGTATAAGTGCTTGCTATACAAACATATCTTGGAGGATTATATCTTGAACATATTTTTTAATTGGAAAGTGACTTAGGAAAATAGAATACTCTAGTTGGTAAAGTTCTTCACTGGGGTATGAGTTAGTAATTCTGAAAGTACAACCTAGTTCTTAAAGGAAAACGTCAATCATTTTATTTTCACAAAACATAGATAAGAGTAATTTTGTTTCTTATATCTCATTTGGAGCTTACGTTGACCTATCTTCCACTGTGGCCCAACTTTGATAGGAATGTTTGTCTTTTTATCCCAAAGAGTAGTGATAGATTTCTCTAGGAAGTATACTGCTGTATAGTACACTTGGCTTCTGAACCTGGTACGTGGGTTCATTTTCCAGAAAAAAAAAAGAAAAAGAAAAAGGATCATTTATTCAAAAACCACAAAAGAAAGAAAAGAAAATTAAAAGGAGAAAGACAATGAATTCCACATTCTCTAACCAAAATGTATACATATATTAATTAATAGCCACAAACACTAGTACATAGATAGTTATCGGTATATTTATTGGCATACTTATTGGTATCTATATACTAGTATTTTTGCTTAGCTCTATATTTTCTGAATTCTGTAGTAAAAGATAAAACATGCATGAAATAGGAAATACATAAAATTGGTAAACAGACACAGACTAGTTGATGGACTGGACATGGATAAATGGGCAAAGAGAAAAGCATTTTAGTTACGGAAAAGGGCATAAACAAGGGTCTGGACATACAGTCCACTAAGGGGATAAATCTAGTGACTCAGAAATTCTGTACTGATGATGAATAAATATGATTGAATTCTAAAAAAATAAGTAAGACAAAATTTCAAGCTGGTAGTCTGTGAATATATTTTTCATGCCAGAAATTTTTGTCTAAACTGTTTCTTGAGTATTTCTATAAGGGTTCAGAAGTTATTTCTTCATCAGACTAACAGATTCTAGTTAGGCATCAACTTTTAAAGAAAAATAATTCAAACTAGATTCTATCATTAAAAAAAAAAAACTTTTGACTGTTCTTCAGTACCTCTATATACTTCATAATTCTTGTTATTCCTGTTGTCATACATCTAGGATTTCAAAGGCATTTTTAATTTGGCTCCTTCTATATGCATCACTGAATAAATGCTCATTTTGAATGACTATATTCGTAACAGGCAGATTGTTAATTTAAATTCCTTGTACTGTTATAAGGCAGCAGAAGTTAATGATTTATATTTGGTTGTAAAATCTCTTATAACAACTCAAGATTCATAGTCATAGTGACAGGATTCAAATTCCCATTTCTAAAATCCCCTGTGCCATTTTTGCCTTTGCCCATCTATGTCTCCAGCCTCTTCACAAACATTCCTGGAGATCTACTAAGTCCTGAGCACTAGGAATGTTAAAAGACATGGGAGATGTCAGATGACATAATGTGGTCTCTCTGAAGCTGGTTTGCCTAGATTCATATCCCAGTCTGATGGTTATATATATGATTTATATCTCTATATAAATACATACACTTCATACAAGTGATATATACCTATTACAGTATACACACATATATGTGATATATATGTAGATGTATATAGATATATGTTGCTACATATACATATATGTACACATAGTTGATATATACCTATCACTGTGTGTACATACACTAACATATACCTCTCAGTGATAGCTATCTATATACACACACCATACATACGTGTGTGTGTGTGTGTGTGTGTGAGAGAGAGAGAGAGAGAGAGAGATATCATTTAAGACAATAAATGTCCCATGGTAAGTTCTTAATTAATATTGGCTATTAGTATCTAATATTTCTCACATAAAAGCAAGAGCCTCTAATAAGGACTAAAAGAGTAGAATTAACCATAAAGGTTATATTAAGCTAGTAGGTGTTTGAAATTCAGAAGGTGAAAAACTTCTGAGCTATTATATTGTTAGACTGGTGACATACAATGACTTCTAGGTGTGAATGAATTTCTATAATATAGAAACTTTTCTTCAGGTAAGAACTATTTAGAGGATTGCTTTTTCAAACTCTGAATTCCTTTATTCATAAACTAAAATAATGCAATAAAGTTGGTGACAGTGAATTCGTCTATGGAATGTCAACATATTGTATTTCTTTTTCCATTTATGATTATGAGTATAGCTTTTTCATGTCATGTGTTAGATACAGAAAAATAAATGCAAAAATAAAAAATAACTTTTAAGAACTTAAATAGAAAAAAATGTCCATTTAAGATTCTCTTGCCTTCCTCCTCACAAAAAAAAAAAAAAAAAAGAACCTCTTGCCTTCCCTTTACTTCCTATACATATTGATTCTCACCTCTTTATTGCTTTACTGCTATTCCTTTTGCCTCCATCTGCTTTGAGGACATCCATTTCCAGTTTTGTTTTATGTAATAGAGGAAAGTTGGTTAAAGACAGTTTCACAGGAAATGTGGCAAAAGAAACAAGTATCTAGAAGTTCAGATCAGTTTATTCAGTGCCTCTTTATGACTGGCCTTGGCATCAAAGATATATTTTAAGGGAAAGGAAAAGAATCATATAAAAGAAAATGTCTGTAATCCCTGGGTATAACCTTTTGAATTATGTGATTTTCTCAATGGTTCTAAACCCAAGAAAATAATATGTAAATTTACAATTTCATCGCTTAGAGAAATGTGCTATATTTCAAAGGCATAAGGGACCTCCAGAAATGAGAAATAACTGAACCAGATTTTCAGTGCAGAAAATGGTGCTCCCTTTTCTCCTGAGTTTTGAGTCATCTTCTCTTTATTGGGCAGACATGAACAAATCACCAAAACTCAAAAGGAGAAGGAAGACTACACATCAAAAGTAGTTCTTATATGCACAAAATATATTAGCATTGACCTCCATCTGGCCTCTTTAGAGGAACTTTAATACTTGGCCACGGCTCTGCAGCAGGAAGAATGGTGGTACCACTGAGAATATTACTTGAGGAGTCAATCTGATTTGTGGCTTTCTTCCCCTTTGCTATTTGGAATGAAACCTCTGCTATGTCTGGTGATCAATTCAATCAATAAAGTACACTTTCAATTTTCTCTTCTATGTACATTTTTGGAGTTTTTGAAGTCATTTGGAATCTGGGTGTACTCAATTTCAGGAGACTTACATAGGAAAGCAACTTGGATATTTTTAAGTTTGAATAATTTCTGAATTGAGACATAAGAGTTGAATGAGTCTGCCTTTATTTTCCACTAGTAAAGCTGGTCTCCAGATCCCTCTAATGAAACTCAGTCTTGATGTTTGGATCTTTGGCCCTCTTGCTATGTCTCAGGCATTTCTATAACAATGAGCTGGAGGTGGTCCATACGTTTTCAGTATCACTATTGGTATTCCAATTCCACTAGAATGCTACTGTTATTCTGTTTAAGTCTAGCAACAAATGAATTTCTGAAAAGGGAAGAAATCTTGACATTTCTCAGATAGTGGATATCATGATTGAAGATATTTTGATAATCCAAAATCCTGAGACATACCTTAATCTGAACTAAGTAGGAATCATTACCAGTCATTACTTGGTGACATAAATAGAAATAAAGTTTATGTTCAGGGAGTGCCCACCAAATTTCAGGATCATTGTAACCACTATCTCATTATAATGATTATACTGTAATTTGAGGAGAAATAAACAGTGCAAAGTAAATATCTTTAAGTAGAAAATGTGCTATTAATAATATAGGCATTACATGTTAGCCAATTAATGATATGAATTAAAAAATATTCAAAGTATTCTGCATATATATAGCCAGGATGAAATTCCTAAAAATAATACACAAAACTTGTTATGATTCAAAATGTCAAATAATGTGGGATGTTCGCTGCCCATGTTCTACTAGTTTTAGCTTAGATTTTATTTGTAATTAGTGCTTATTGGGATGAGTAGATACAGAATAAATACTTTTGCTGAAAATATGAACTGTTAAGGTAATTTAAGCCATTTCTGTTCCATATCATTTATTTCTTGCTTGTTATAGATAATATATTGTATTAGGATCTCTGAAGGATACAAAGAAGATAGACATTTCTGCCCTCTAGAAACACACACTAGTTGGAAAGACACGTAATATAAAAACAGACAACATAAACATGGAATGCACATAGTTCACATCAAACTTAAAATACATTTTAGGGCCTCAGAAAAGACAGAGACTAATTTCATTTCAGGGCTAAAAAGGCTTCATGAAAGCAATGGCATTTGATCGAAGACTTGGAAAATGTTAGGACTTGAAGAGCACTGAAGGAGATTAGGGGATGACATGACTGGAACTAAGAAGTGAGATGGTGAGGAAAGATGAGGTCAGGTGGATGCAGAGTGGAAGGAGGCAAGCACCAGATGAAAGCGTTAGCTAGAGGTGGAATTGATCAGACTCAATTTACTGGCAATGGGGAAAATCAATTTGTCCAAAAATGAGTCAAATATTCTAGTCTAAAGCTCAACAAGTTTTGAAGGAGAGATATAGTTGTAATCATTGAGGTAAATGAGAGTGCTGAGACACAGCAGAGTGAACAAAGCCCCCCCCCCCCCCCCCCCGGACAGAACATCTGACAAAACTGACATTTATGAGCCAAGGAACAAGAGAGATTTTTTTTAGAAGGAGATCAAGAAGAAACAGGCAATCAGGTAGAAAAAAAATAGCACAGGTTTTGTCTTAGAAGCCAAGTTAAAATAATATACCAAAAGAGGAAACTACTTAACCATGTTGACTATCAAAGAGCACAAATAAGAAAAATGAGAATCCATTATACTTGAAAAAAATGGAATCATACCAGTTAATGTATGGAGGATAGTTTCAGAAGAACTGGGCTGCAGGATGAGGATAATTTCTAATTGTCTGGAACAATATAAGTTTAATTGTAATCATTTCATGACACATTATTATCTTCTTTTTTTTTTTAATATTTTATTTATTTGACAGAGAGAGAGAGAGACAGCCAGTGAGAGAGGGAACGCAAGCAGGGGGAGTGGGAGAGGAAGAAGCAGGCTCCCAGCAGAAGAGCCTGATGTGGGGCTCGATCCCTTCTGGGATCACGCACTGAGCCGAAGGCAGATGCTTAATGACTGAGCCACCCAGGCGCCCCACATTATTAGCTTCTATACTTTATTCTTGAAATCCCATATCTCAGTGAGTGAGAGAAACATTGTTAGAATCACAGAATCAAAGGTCTGAAGACTTACAATGGTCCTTGTTAAACAACGCACTTCAATGAAGTGAAATTGAAGTTGGGACTTGAACTTTGACACTGAAGAACAGAGAAAACTAAATTCAGAAATATCTCAAATATACTTAAATATGATAGCATAAACTTATCTCAAATTATTTTTTTTTTTAAAGATTTTATTTATTTATTTGACAGAGATAAAGACAGCCAGCGAGAGAGGGAACACAAGCAGGGGGAGTGGGAGAGGAAGAAGCAGGCTCATAGCCCATAACGCCGGGATCACGCCCTGAGCTGAAGGCAGACGCTTAACCGCTCTGCCACCCAGGCGCCCCAAACTTATCTCAAATTCTTAAATCACCATTCATGGCACAGCACAAAAAATCCTAAAATTTCTTTTACCGAGCACACAATTTAAACAAAAACAAGATCAAGATCGCCAATGATTTAACAGTCATCTGAAGACCAGCATCTATTTTCTTTGAACCCCACTATGTCCAACTGATGAAGCGAGTGCTACTCCTCTCACACCTATATGGTTTCTGACACACACACATACCATACATGCATCTTAACTTTGTGTAAGGGTCACAGAATGAAGTACAGCAAAGGCCTCACTCAACAGGTTCAGTATCTGATACAACTCATTACTTTTTCCCCATCAAATTTGTAACTCAGGGACTTTTAGGTTTATTTCTTTCTTTTATCCCAAAGTCCTCTGCATTGCTCTCATTGTTCAATTAAAATTGTATTTCAAGACCATTTTTTGTTAGCTGCTAAAAGAAAACAAGCCAATCACTTCGGCCAATAACCATTGTTTTGTCGGTGGTTTGCTCTCCTTCACAGTTTAAGATAAGAACTTTGCAGGGTATCTCATTTGTTAACCAGCAGCTGATTAAGAGAACTACATCACAGTTTGATCCACTTTCAATACTTAGGCTATTCAGTGCTATCACAGCTAGTTAAACATGTGATTACTGCAACTAATTAATATTAGATAAGGAATTAAAACGTAGATGTACAGTATTGGTTAACATTCTCATGGTGCCCTCAACAAAAATAAATGATTTTGAGAGTGAAAAGATCCTTATATTTACCCTCTTGAATTTTTCACCGTCATCATTCTGCCTCATCCCCACAAACTTTTCTTGTTCTGAACACCCAGAGTCTGTTAATTTTTTGGTAAAAACAATTGGGGAAATATGATTAGGAATCTACACAGCCAGCTTGTAGGAAGAAACATTCTGAAACAAACTCTCCCTCTCTCTTTTTTTTTTTTTTTTTTTTTTTTTTTAGGGACCAAGGAGGAGATAAAGAACAAAGAACACAGTAAGCCCTCCAGCAAAGGAAGAGATAGCATTGTAAGCGATTAACAATTTAAAGCAGGTAACTTTATGTGTTATTCAATACAGAAATATTCAAATACATAATATGATATTGATCAGAGAAATCTACTGAACTGTGCATCTAGGTTATGGCAGAAAGTCAGGGGTGGAAGGTGACTTAATATTTTTTATAAATTAAATTAGCTATGGTAGAAATTCAGATTCTGTGTAACCTGGCTAAAAAATTGATTTTGTAATGTTCTGATTTTGATTACCTAACACCTATTAGCCTACTCACTGTAGCATGGACTTAAACAGTTTTTTTATGACACCTGGTCATTTTTGTTTGTTTTTCTAGATATTAGCCTTTGACTCTAGACTCACTCTTGGAATTTGAGCAGACATGGGGAGATAGGGAGGTTGGGATTTTTTCAGCTGAAAATAAGAAAACTTTACTTTGACCAACCCACTCAAACAGCTACTTGGGCTGTACCCATCCATACTCCCAATCCTCCTCATCCTACATTTCCTTTTTAAATAGCATTCACCACCTTTTCATATGATAGAACATATTATCATGTCTATTATGTATGGACTATTGCTCCCCAACATACACACACACACACACACACACACACACACACACACACACACACACACTGGTTCCACAAGGGTGGTAGCTCTAGAAATGAACTACCCTCATAATCATAAGGAGTAAATGAGTTCATATTTGGAAAGCTTTTTGAAGAATGTCTGCTCACAGTAAGTGCCATTCAAGAAATTTCTGTGATAAAATAAGTCAGTGGCTGTTTAAAGAGACAGATTCTTTCTAAGCTATGGTTAAGGTTGGGGGAATAAGTGTTTGAAATGTCAAGTGCATGCTTACCATGTGAAGAGAGTTTGACTGCAGAATAAAACTAGTTGAAGGTAAGTTGAATGCAAACCAAAGCCATAATGATATCATATGATCCTCTGGATTTTGCTGTATCCAGAGTCAGATATGTCTCTGGACTCTCAGGTACATGAATCAATACTTTTTTCTTTTTCATTAAGTTAATTTGATTTGATGTTTCACCACCTGCAATCCATAAAATCCTGAATAATACATAGGCCTGCTGCTACTCACTGATTTTCAATTTGATGTTCTATTTGTGGCCATGTATTTATTCCCATTTCTTCATTCATGAAGTATATTGAGGACCTTCTAGTGCATCAGGATATATTAAATAAGCTGACATGAGTAGCCCCCTCAAAAAGCTCATAGTCTTGTCAGGAAGAGAGGCAGTCTAAAATGTTAAATTCTGATACATGCTATGAAGACAATAAACTGCGTGTCAGAACAAAACAGCGTGGTATTAACTCAGGACGCCTTATGAGAAGTCTTTCTGAATTGTTACTCAAGAGGAACATGAAATTATAAGAAGGAAGCAGTTAGATATCTGTAAGAGCTCAGCCTCATTCTAGGCTCTTTCTCAGACTCTTCTGGTAAACTCAAGTGTTGACAGACGGCTGGATTAGCTAAAGTCTGGTAAGCAAATGGGGAGTGATGCAACAGGAGAGTTTGAAAGGTTAACATTGTGATGTTACCTAACATCAAGGTGATAGTAGGTCAGTGAATATGGGGACTAGAGAGAAGTGGTGGGTTTGAGAACACACAGAGAAATGTGGAGACGGTATGTGGTGGAGTGGGAAGAGGTGGGAGTTGATAATGGAGTGCCAACGCAATGAATGTTCTTAAATTTCTCTGAACGAGAAGAAACACTCATCCATAGAGAATGCAGTTTAGCATTTTAGATTGGGGGATGAAAGTCAGGCTCAAATTTGTGAAGACTTTGGGAGTGTCCTTGATAATAAGAAAGTATACACTGTCCTTTCTATGGGCTCCCCTTTTTTTAAAAAAATGTGTATCAGTGAAGATATCTTTCAACTGTTAGTATTAAATGTGTATTGCTAGTATAAATAAGTAATGCTCCAAATACCACAAGACATTTATATCCCCTTCTAAACTGGTACATTCACTGTTACTTTGGAAACCGCGCTGTTTTTTTGGGGCTCAGATTGCTAAAGCATGCAAAATAGCACTTAAATAGCATCTGATGTATACAGAATATGATACATTTATTTCCAAAGATATATACAATAGTTCTAACAATGTTTTTGATTTTAGAAACACTTGGAAACTTGCTTATCTAATGATCATTGCTATTTTGTATGATTTCCCCACATAGCATCCATCATCGGTATCTCTACCAGCAAACTGCATCCAACAGCCTCCGCAATTATTAAATATGTGATCTGATACGTTAAAAAAAAAACAACCTGGATGTCTTGTGTGCATTTATTTTATAAGAGGCAAATGCTTTAAAATCGATTTCCAATTTTTTTTTTTTTAATGCCTCAACCCTTTTAGTAACTCTTCACCTATACGTATTGATCAGGCTTTCCTTCTTCCACACTAATCTGGATGTGTCTGGCTGAGAACCATCAAATTAGTAGTAGGAGATTTTCATATACGTAAATGAGTCTCTGACTTCAACTTGGATTGTATGATGGATAATGACAGCCCAAGCTAAATGATAAAAAAGTAAACAGACAAGCTAATTATTTACAGAGGCTTCCTCTTCGGTAGGCTGACCCTTAATCAATTCCTCCTGAATGCTCACTAATTTCTTACTCTCTTTGCTCTATTTTCCAGATAATATTTTACATTGTGATAATGCTTTAAAGAGTTTTGCCACTCCTAGGAATACTTGAGAAGACTTAAAACAAAATAATATACTTCTCATAACACATCTTTGCACAGGAATTTGAAAGAGAAGTTTCAGAAGGCAGGTGGTTCCTTTCTGTACACACATTACATAAGACAAGGGACACTAACCGGGCTCTGTTGAAGTGACAGGTAAACCGCTCCTAGGAAATTTATACTTTATTTTTCTTCTCTGTCCTCTTCCCTCTCCCCTTTGTCTGTTCTTTTCCTCTTTTTTTTTTCTTCTCCTCTCAAAGTCCCTCTCCTTTACTCCTACCTTCCCCTCTCCTCTCTTTTTCCCCCTTTCCTTTTTTTTTTTTGTCACTTTAAGAGGCAGAAAAGAGTCAATGGTGCAAAACTGAAACACTTAGTAGATTTAGTAGGTAGGAGAGAGCCAATCCTGACAACATGCATCTTACTGTAATAGAACTCTTTGAAAGTATTCATCAATACTCATTCAAATTTTTTTTATTTCTCAAAACACTTAGCACTGGCCTCTGCATCATAACTGTTCAAAATTATTTTTCAGAGAATTTGAAAATGTTTTTGTCATTTTATGGTGCCAATAAGAAATTATGATTGTTTTAGTTTGTTAGGATTTATGATTTTATAGGTATTTTCTCCTCATTTCGATCATTTTATACTTCCACAATCTATTGTTGACTATGTACTTTGTGTCAGTCCCAGCTCTGTTTTCATTGTTAAGGATGCAAAAAAAAAAAAAAAAAAAAAAAAAAAGTAAATAAATAAATAAATAAATAAATAAACAAACATGAGCTAGTGGGGGAGACAGATGGAGAAGTATATAATAGGTTATGGTGTTCTGTGTTTGGGTTTTAATTTATAAAGGTGATTGAGAGACAGCAAAGAGAGGTCAAATGCCTTTAAAGGCATTTTTTTTTTAAAGACTTTATTTATTTATTTGACACAGAGAGAGCACAGGCAGGGGGAGCAGCAGGCAGAGGCAGCGAGAGGAGCAGGCTCCCTACTGGGAGCCATCCTGGACCCCAGGATCATGACCTGAGCAAAAGGCAGACGCTTAACCGAATGAGCCACCCAGGTGTCCCAGACTTTAAAAGTTTTAAAACACAGATTCCTGGGCCCCAACCCAGGAGACTCTGACTCAGCAGGACTGGGGTGAGACCTGAGAATGTGTACTTCTAACACAATCCTAGGCAATGCTGATACTGCTTGTCCAGGGACCACACTGAGTAGCAGAGCTCTTCAGTAATGTGAATGAATGAACTACATACAATATGAATGAATCTCAGAGATGTGATGTTAGTGAAAAAAAAAAAATCGGATAAACTGAAGAGCAACCTTGGTGTTATTGCAATGATATAAAGTTCAAAAGTAGGCAAAATGAATCTATGAAATTAGAAGTCAAGATATGATTACCTTTGGGGTGGGCGGGCAGTGTGACTACATAGTGTATAAGGGAAGTTAGGGGAAGTTACCAGACTGCTGATAATACTTTGTATCTTTATGTGGGTGCTGGTCACAGGACTGAATACAGTTTATAATATTCATGATGCTGCATTCATATTATTTTTTGCACTTTTTTCTTTGTATATCATACTTGATGAAAAATAATAACAAACACACACAATAATGATGGCCTCATAGGCAGAACCAGAATGTAGTCACTGAGTATTTACCTTGCTCTAGATGCCATTACAGACCTTGTTAGTGACAGAAAAATAAATATGACATCATTATCACCTTCAAATAAATCACAGTTTGATAAGGGAGTAAGATACTTCAATAAGAAACATTATGAGTTAAGCCAAAAATTGTATAAAGTGCTACAGGGTTTCAAAGGAGACATATAACTTCTGGTTTAGAAGATCTGCGAAGGCTTTAAGGAGAAAACAGTGATTGAAATAGGTCTTGGAATGATGTGCAGTCTTCACAATTGATTTGGCTTCGTATCTAAAACCATTTTTTTTTCCTCTCCTTGTACAAGGATTTTATAAGCAAGTTACCTTGTTTTTCTCAATTGGCAACTATACAGGCCTTTGTTATTATTATTATTATTATTACTACTACAGGTCTATTACTATTTATTATTACATTATAGCTGACTCTGTGGGTAGTCACTCTCAACAACAATTTCATGTATCTTATATTGCCAATCATTAAAGAGATCGCTTCAAATGTACCTTTCAAATTTGGTGAAAATTTACCCATTCTGATGTAATAGCTGAGACATAAAAAAGATGGACAAGTAAAACAAAAGTTAATTTTACTACAACAGACAATAAGACGAGGTCTGTTCTTCCAGCGTAGGTCCAAAGGCACACAAATTCATTCTCTATTTTATTTCACAAAGTATGAAAGTTACATTGTTATATTGTTTAAATAGAACTCATTTGAGGTTCTGGATTGTAGAAAATGACAGAAGAAAAGTACTGCAATAATAAACTATTAATAATAGAGCTGGCCCATATAGGAATATAAACACATCTGAATTAGAAAATTTCCATGAATAGCTTTAAGTACAAAAATTATATCGCATTGCCCTCAAAATTAAAGTTCAAAGGAATTTACAACTCTGTGTAATATGGCCTTGTCTAGTCTCATATTCTTCTCCAAAGCAGGTCTCACTTAGGTATCTAAATGTATTAGTGGCTGGGTCATTCTGCATCCCCATTATATAAGAAAAATATAAGACTTCCATTTTTTCCAGTACTTGGTACTGTCAGTACGGTTTTATTTTAGCCATTCTAATACAGGTGTGTAATAGTGTCTCCTTTTGGCTTACTTTGCATTTTTTTGATGGGTAGTGATATTAAGCATCTTCTCTTGTGTTTGTCATTTACACATCTTTTTTTTTTTTTAAGATTTTATTTATTTATTTGTCAGCAAGAGAGAGTACAAGCAGGGGGAGTGGCAAGCAGAGGGAGAAACAGACTCCCCGCTGAGCAGGGAGCCTGACATGGGGCTCCATCCCAGGACCCTGGGATCATGACCTGAGCCAAAGGCAGCTGCTTAACCAACTGAGCCACCCAGGCACCCCTAAACATCTTCTTTGATGAAGTATGTATTCAACTCTCTTGTCAATTTTTAAATGAGTTGTCTGTTCTCTGTTACTAATTTTTGAGAGTTCTTTACATACTCTGGTTTAAGTAATTTGTCAGAGATGTGTTTTCCAAGTATGTCCTTCCAGTCTGGGCCTTTTGTCTCCATTCTCTTAAAAGGGTCTTTCCCAGAGCGCATATTTTTAATTTGGATGAGCCCAACATATTGGTTTTATTGTATGAGTCATGCTAGCATATGGAAATACAATTCATTTTAATAGAATTTTTTCTATTGTTCTTGTCCTACGACCTTGCTAACCTCACTTATTAACGACACTCGTTTTGGTGTTTTTTTGATATATTCCATAGGGACAATAATGTTACCTGAGAACAGAAGACTTTTGTTTCTTATTTTTCAATCTGTAAATCTCCTATTTCTTTTTCTTGCTATATTTCATTGGCTGGAATCTCTGGCATGAAGGTGAATATGAGTAGTAAGAATGGATATTTTGGTTTGTTCCTGATCTCAGGAACCTTCTGTTTCCACTAGTAAGTATAATATCACAGGTTTTTTGTAGATGCCCTTTATTAGGTTAAGGATGGTTTCTTGAAGTCCTAGTTTGCTGAGAGTTTTTAATCATGAATATATAATACATTTTGTCAAGTTATTTTTCTTTATCTGTTGAGATGACAATATAGGTTTTTTTTAATTAGTCTGTTATAATACTGACATATTGATTATATTTCAAATGTTGAGCCATTCCCGCATTGCTGTGATAAATCTTACCCAGTAGTATTATATATTGTTTGGTATGATTTGGTAACATTTTCTTGAAGGTTTTTTTTTTTTTTTTTTTTTTTTTTTTTTTTAAAGATTTTATTTATTTATTCGACAGAGATAGAGACAGCCAGCGAGAGAGGGAACACAAGCAGGGGAAGTGGGAGAGGAAGAAGCAGGCTCATAGCGGAGGAGCCTGATGTGGGGCTCGATCCCACAATGCCAGGATCACGCCCTGAGCCGAAGGCAGACGCTTAACCGCTGTGCCACCCAGGCGCCCCTACATCTAAGATTGTAGGGGATACTAGTCCTTTGTTCCCTTATCTTAAAATGTGTTTGTCTGGTTTTAGCATCTCTGCAATGATAGCCTCATAAAATGAAATGAGATGTTTTCCCTCATCTACTTTCAAAGAGTTTGTTTATAATTAGTATTTTTATTCCTTAAAAGTTTGGTGCTATTAATCCGTTAGGCCATTTAGGCCCAGAGCTTTGTTTGTTGGAAGGATTTTTGCTGTTACCTGTTTTCCAAAGTTTGATTATGATCTATATGGGCATGGATTTCTCTGGATTTACTTAGTTTGGGTTTCTTTCAGCGTCTTATAAGTTTCCTTAGGTTTATGTCTTATGACAAATCTGAGAACATTTAGCCATTATTTCTACATATGTATTTTCAGTTCCATGCTTTTTTGTCTCTCCTTTTTTTAAAGGTAAATGTATTTTTTTTCCAGAATTAAGAGTATTTGTCACAAAACAATGATACCACAGCAATCTGTGTATTTTGCTGCAATTTGCACACTTTGAGATTATGCGCTTTGTATACTTGTTCTTACCGTATCCATGCCTTTTTTCCTCAGACAGCTTTATTGAGATATAATTCACATAATCACAAGATTCCATCCTAAGAGTGCAATTCAATGGTTTTTAGGATATTCACAGATAAATGCAACCATCATCACCAGTCAGGTTTAGAACATTTTCATTACCTCAAAAAGATATACTGTATCCTTTGGTAACACTCCCTACTATTGCATTCCTCTGGGTCCTAAGCAACCACTAACCTACCTTCTGTCTCCACAGAGTCTTTGTTCTGGGTATTTTCTATGAATAAAATCATAGAATATGCAGCCTTTTAGGATTGGCTTCTTTTACTTGGTGCTATGTTTTCAAGATTCATCCTGTCATAGTAAGTACCAGTACTTCATTCCTTTTTATGGCTCAATTCTATTTCATTGTATGGATTTAACACATTTCATTTATCCATTTGTCAGTTGATGGACATTTGGATTATTTGCATTTTTTTGGTTATTATGAATAACACTGATGTAAACATTAATGGACAGTTTTTTTGTGTGTAGAAATGTGTTTTCATTTCTTTTGGGCATACACCTAGAAGAGGAATTGCTGTGTTATATGGTAGCTCTGTGGTCAATGGTTTGAGGAACTGCTAGACTATTTTCCAAGGTGGTTAAACCATTTTAAATTTCTTCCAGTACTGTAGGAGGATTTCCTTTCCTCCATATCTTCACCAACTCTTACCATCTTATTTTTTCTATTCTATCCATCTTAATAAGCATAAAATGGTATTTCACAGTGGTTTTAATTTTTATTTTCCTGATGACTAACGACATCAAACAACTTTTCATGTGCTTATTAGTCATTTGTATATCCTCCTTGGAGAAATGTCTACTCATATCCTTTACCTATTTTTAGATTAGATTACTTGACTTTTTATTGTTGTACAAGTTCTTTACATATTCTGTATACTTGTTCTTTGTCAGTTATATAATTTACATGTAAATTCTCCCATTCTGTGCATTGCTTTCGCTTTCCTAAGGGTGTTTCTTGAAGCACAGAAGTTTCTAATTTTGATGAAATTATCCATATCATTCAATTTATTTATTTGTTGCTTTTCTTTTAGGGTCATATATTAGAATTCTTGTCAAATCCAAAGCCACAGAAATTTACTTTTATGTCTTTTTTTTTTTTTTAAGATTCCAATGAGTAGAATCTTAGACCTTTTATTACTGCTCCAGAGGTCCCTGAGGCTTAGTTCATTTTTAAAATCTAATTTCTATCATTTACATTGTATAATTTCCTTTCATCTATCTTTGAGTTCAATGATTTTTTTGCCTCTGTAATCTCCATTCTGCTGTTGACTCCATCCAGTGGTTTTTTAAAAAAAAATATTATTGTATTTTGGTTCTGCCTTCTATTTTCTATTTCCTTGCAGAATTTTCTTTTTGTTTGTTTCAAGAATGTTTAGATTGCCCGTTAGACCACTTTTAGGAAGACAGCTTTAAAATCTTTGTCAGATAATTTCAACATTCCAAAACATTGGAATATGTTTTCCAAGCTCAAACCGTCTATGTGATCTTGCTGTTAGTTTGTGTGGATTGTCTTTTCTCATTTGCGTAGAGATTCATCTAGTTTTTTAAAGAGGAGATGCACCCAGACCTCCCACCCCAAGCCTCAGGTGGCATTTAGCTTCTGCTTTGGCCAGAGGGAAACATTCAGCCATTGTGTAAAGGTGTCAATCCTGCTGGGGAGGGACATCCAGCATGATCCAACACCACATGGAGAAAGGGACCACATGGAGGAAAACTGAGGTTTCACATGTTCAAGTGAGTACAGAGGACACCATGAGAAGAGTGTCAAATTCCAGCCAATACCCAGCCACATTCCAGCTGTTTGGGCCATCCCTGCTGAGGCTCCAGACATATGCAAGAGGCCATTTGGCTCTTTTAGCTGCAATCCAACCGCCCCAGCTAACACTGGCAAAGGGATGAGCCATCATTATGGATTTCTGTGCAAATTTCAGAATGACAGGAATCATGAACAATAAACAGATGTTTTCAGCCACTATATTTGGGTGTTATTTTACATGGCAAATTATAACTGAAACACTTGCTAGGTGAGGAGAGGTCATGAGAGGAATCATTTGTAAAGTGTGGGGGGTGGTACTTAGGGAAACCACAAAGAGGGCTATTATGTTCTGAGGCTAGACACAGCAGGGAGCCCCCGTTCTTAGGCTTGACAGGGCAAGAGCAAGGGAAGTTAGAACAATTCAAAGGAACCAGTTGTTACAGAGAGCTCCTAAACAGGAATGTGGCCAGAGAGCTCCTAAACAGGAATGTGGCCTTGGGAGAGAAATAACAGGGGGATCCGTGCTTTGTCTCATTCTCCTCCTGCCTTCTGTCTCCTGAGGAATCGCTCTATCAACTGAACCCGAGAAGAAGCCAGTGGGCCAATGTCAGTTTGGGCACACTACTAACTTGAAACAAAAACAGCTCTTTATCTAAAATAGCACAACACCAAAAACCAAAAAAAAAAAAAAAAAAAAAAAAAAAAAAAAAAAAAAAGAGAGAGAGAGAGAGAAAACTTTAACTAGCCTCTGCATTTCCCACCTCTGTGGCTGTTTTGGAAGCAACCCAATATAGACAGGAGCAGCACCAGATCATCTTTGATTTGGAGTTTTGGGTGGCACTGACAGTTCTAGATCCCCAAACATTCAAGGTGATAAAAGATGATAAAACTGTTACAAAATACTTCATCACAGCAGAATTTCAATATTAAAATAAAGATTGAAAATAAGGTCAGAAGGAGGAGCTGACCTGTGTTGTGACTGCTGTTGAAACCTTAGCTGATCCTTTCTGGAACTCTGGCAAGCAGGTTGACGAGTGGCTCGTTTGTCAGCCGAGCAAGGAAAGCTGTTTGCCTCTGGTGAGTTAATGAAATCATGTTTGGTTGGGGCAGCTGAAAAAAATGTGTCCAGATTTTTTTTTTCAAACAAACAACAAACAGACAAACAAGTAGGACTTGTTTAGGATTGCCCACCCTCCTGTAAGAAGAACTGCTCAGTAGGTTGACACACTGGGAGGAGTATCTATTGTCAATTAAAAAAAAAAAAAAATGCAAACAAGTTTGAGTGGTTGGTCCTGGATGAGTCCACAGACATTACTGATTGTGCTCAGTTGTCGAGGCAGAGTTTGAAGTCACCGAAGAATTAGCATCTAGGAATTGTCTGCATGGAACAAGGACGGGCAAATATTTTCAAAGTTGAAAAAATACTCATTTGGTGCACTGTGAAGTGAAATCGGCTAACATGTGTTGCAATCGATGGTGATGAAATTGTGTGGAATCAGAAAAGTCTTCGTTGGACAAATTTACAAAGCTCGCGAACATGTACGGTGTTTACAGCCTGTGGTTATTTACTGAAGTATCAGCGGATACTTTGCAGGAAATAGTTGAGTCTAGCATAGATTATTGAACAGTGGTGTCAAGAGTGAAATCCGGCCACTTCCCTGAAGTTGTCAGTTCTGTGACTATTTTGTCAGAAACCTCTGAGCATCGTGATGTGCCCTACCATCTATACCAGCATTCTGCCGATGGCTCTGCAGTGGTCAAGTCTGATTGTGGATTTCTGAGCTCGGGGTCAAGACTGCAATGTATCTGAGCAGGAACTGCCCTCAACCATTTATGTTCAGTAAATTAGCTTTTGCTGCCTACTTGACCATGCTTCTTAATTAATTCAACCTAAAATTGCAAGGCAAAACAGTGCTTATCTGTGAAAGTTATACTGCAGGGAAGTCATTCTGACAAGAAACACTGTTTGAATCACAAGTAATGTCAAGCTGTTTGATACATTTCTAGGGCTGTCAAAAGTTAAAACAAGTAGTGAGATATACAGATTTGCATAGAATATGTTTTCCAAGCTCAAACCAAAGTTCCAGCAGCATTTTTGACCTCAGTGTAAGTGCAGAGGAAATTTCCGTACTTCAAAATCTACTTCAATGTGCAAGTAAGGACTTTTCACCTAAACTTCATTTGAAAACTAATTGATATGCAATGGAATGACATGTAAAACACCGATTTCGAGTAGAAATCAAGTAGAATTCTATAAATGCCTCCACATGATGAACATAGTCAATTAAGTTCATATGCTTATTGAATGTCAGTATGCTTATTTGGCAGTAAATATCTGGATGAAAAAACATTTTCAAAGCTAAAATATGTAAAATCTCACAACTGTGTCCTCTGGATGGAATGAGAGAACAATGGGCCTCTTTGTCAGCATCTTATGCAGCTGGGGAAGCGAGGCACTCACTCATGGGCTCTCACTTTCCCTTCCGGAAATCACGGGCTGACAAGGGCTCTCTTGGCACTGAGCTGGGCTGCCCAGGGGGAAGGGTGGTGTGGGTAAATAAAAGCTGTTCTTTTACCCTCTCCAATGCGTCCACTCAGATTTTTTTTTTCCTCCAATGGTGTGCTGGTACTTCTCTGCTGCTCTCCTGGTCTTCCGAAAAGGTTCTTTCATCCATGCATGATTGTAAAAATCGGTATTCTTTGGTGGAAAGGCAGTTTTAAAAAAACCCCAAAAAGCCAAAAAACAAAACAAAACCCAAAAAACAAAAAACAAAAAAACAAAGACCAAAAAACAAAAACCTTTTATTCTGCCATTTTGATGATGTCACTCTTTGGGTGATCCAATTTCCCTTCTTAATTGAAGGTTCATGGTCTTCCATTATCCCTTTCCTCTGTGTATACTTTCTAAGGCCTCTGGAGCTGCTAGCTGGTTCCATAATTTTTAAAATCACTATTGTCACCATGGTGATTCATACCACAATCACTTGGTCTCTAGACATCTTGTCCTTTACGCTCAGTCCCTTGCCACTGTGGTAATGATTTCAGCTACTGTTTGTTACCACATGCTTAGCTTTCAATTTGACCTCAGCAAGAAAGTTATCTGTGCCTCCTCAAATATGTGAGCAACTCAGTCCTAGAACCCCAATCCCAGAGATAAGTGAAGGTCTATTTTCTGAGGCTACTTGGGAACAATTCCTAAAGCACAAGTCATAGCCCTATCAGGAAAGAGAGGACAGACTCACTTTTAATTAGGTGACTTTAATAAAGGAGAAGGATTTTCAAAAAAAATGAGGAGGATTTAGAGAAACCAACAGGGACAGAGTACTTGCAGGGCTGACATGAGGCATGACCGTGGTCCTTGACAGTATGGCCACCTCATGCAACCCAGCTTGGAGGAGGGTGGGGGAGACAGGTCAAATTCCTTTTCCTCTGACCCTCTGCTTCCCAGCAAATGTCTCTCCTCCCCCAACTGAATCAGTCCAACTAGAAGCCAGAAGGAATGGAAAGAGAGTGATGCAAAGTGAGTGAGTTAGTAGCCATGTAGCAAGATAGCAAGAGTAGAAATGGGACATGGAGAGATAAACAGACAATACCCAGCACAGCTTGGAAGCTGGATGTTTTCTGTCCTACTTTTGACAGAAAATCAAAGTTTTTTGACACAAAATTTACCTCATAATAGTAACCTCATGATGTTTAAAAAAACTATACAGGAAGTTTTAGAATAAAAGCCATCTCTCTATTGCCACCAAACTCTCCAAAAAAGCATACTCTACGAGTTCCTATAACTTCGTGTTTCTGACTCTTTAAATAATTTATCTGAACATGATAATTTATTGGCCAAGCTAATCTGGATCATTCTCCTGATGCAATTGTGTAAGAACATGTATAAAATACCATTATTTGTGTATAGCTGAGATTAATGGGGTGACACTAAATGTGTGTGTGGGGAGTGTTAAATGTCAGAAATACACAGGGAATGTAAGTTCTGAGCATTACATGTAAGTGCTGATGCTCTGGGGGTTTATAAGACTAAGGCGTCTCTTTAGGAGAATGAGGTTTTAATGCTGAATAGGGAAAAAACAGTGGCCTTCAACCACTGAGGCAATAAGATAGATATGGGACCATGTCATAGAGTCCGGGCTTTGAAAGAACTGCCCATCCCAGGGAAGAGAATGAGAACCGCTCTGCTCACTGGCACAGCAGTTCTAAGAGAGACTTTCTCTGGCTAAAAAGGAAAAAAAACAATCTCTCAATAGAAGAACCAAAGTGAGTACTAAAGATAAGTGAGATCTCTACATTCATACAGACTGAGTGATATCGGAATCCCAACTTGAGAAATTAGTGTAGAAACTGGTTCCAGACTAGACAACCTGTGCAGAAAGCTAGCAAAAGCGTAATTGTTCCTTTGGGACTTTCTCCAGTAAGAGGTGCATGAGCCACCTATCTAGGAAAAAATACCCTAAGGATTCAGTGAGGAGTAATAATTGCAAAATGTATGGGTGAATGATGTCTCATAACGTAGGCTCAATAGGGAGAAGACACAAACAGGAGGATTAGGACAGCGAGAAAATACGAAAGAACAGAATGAAAGAGTCTGTCTCTATTTGAGTGAGTGTAATTTTCCTGGATGTGTTCTTCCCAGGAGGTTTCTGTGGAGGTGAGCAAGATCAGCTTTCCATGCTCCTGAGCTCAAAGTTCTTTCTCCTGTTTGCTTAATCTAGGGATGTAGACATCTCCACTTCTACCTCTCAAAATCTGTTCTGCTTCTGAAGCATGTCTTCTGCCAACCAGAAGCTCTGTTAGTTTCTTCGCAAGACAAAGCCATTATGCGGCACAGCACAATTAACCTACTTTTTGAAGGTGTTCAAATGTACTGATATGTTTTTAGATCTGCCTCCTGTGGCCATTGGATTCCACACCCATGCCAGCAAATCCCTTTCACTTCCTTCCCCAGTGTGCATGCAAATTTCGCAAAAATTTTTGGGCACTCCGGTGGCTGGAAGGTTTCTATAATTCTTTTTCTTCCCTATCACTCCAGTGACATCAGTCCCATCATTATTTTTTGCCAGATTCGATCTTGCTTTTGGCAACACTTACACATACTTACACATAATACAGAATCTGTGGGTTGTATTTCTTCCCTAGATTTACCGAAAATGCTCCCCCCCCCCGCCGCTTCTTACTTTATCTGGTAACACTAGCCTTCCTTGGGATCAAATTTATGGCTAAATGCCTATTTACCACCACCCCTTTGAAGAAGTAAGCTCCAGATCTTGCTTCTGCAAATCAATCTTCATTTAACTGTATCTGTGATGATATGCACTTTGTGGAAAAACCAAGAATGAGAAGGGGAAGGATATCTAACACAGTTATGTAAATTATGTTCAAATAAAAACATTTTAATGAAGTTATCTCTTTGGTCAAAGGAGGCTCAATCTTTCTCTTTCATTCCCTCATATTTTACCTATGAAATTATTAAAATTTCACTTCCCTTATTCACCTACTGGTCTGCTGTAAAGGAGGAGGAAAAAAAAAAAGCCATGAGAATAAAGCATAATAATCAGGCTGCAAGCATGCTGAAACTGTATTCTCTGCTTCAGATAAGTGACTTTGGACGAAGTCCATCCCTTAGGACCACAGGGATAATACTTCCAGTTTTCTTAGACTGAGGATAACTTTGCTGACTGTGTCAGAAAATGGAAAAGGCAGTTTAATGTATCAATTTTATAAACTGACAATTTATAAAACCACACACTGACAGGAAACAAGTCAAACTCAACAAAACTTGGTTTTGTTGTCTATGGTTATCCAGGCAAGACAATTATCAGCTTGGGGAAAGAAGTCTTTTGCATCACTACATATTGTTTTTTTTTTTTTTAAAGATTTTATTTATTTATTTGACAGAGTGAGAGGCAGCCAGCGAGAGAAGGGATACAGCAGGGGGAGTGGGAGAGGAAGAGGCAGGCTCCCAGAGGAGGAGCCTGACGTGGGACTCAATCCCAGGACTCCGGGATCACGCCATGGGCTGAAGGCAGACACTTAACGACTAAGCCACCCAGGCGCCCCATGCATCACTACATATTGTTACAACTTTTTATTTTTTTCAGACAAAGAGATTTCTGAAAAATCTCAATGCAGTTTGATAAAGAAAGAATCAAAAGGAGTAATTGCATTATTGATTAGCTCTTACTAAGAATGCAGTTTGCAAAGTTACTTAAGATTTTGGAGGTAGAGAATCTTACTTTCAGGACAAGGTGAAGAACAAGACAGTCCTGAGGATTTGAGCTTTTGTAGAGAAAGAATTTGATTTTTAAAAATCAAGGTGATCAAAGGATCTGGCAGTCTGGAATGCAATACATTTTTCATGAGGATGCTACATAATTTAAAATGAGAAATTTAGAAAGATATTGGAATAGAGTAAACTATTTAGTATTCAGAAAAAAATGAAAATAAGAAAGTCTTTAAATAAATAAGATATTTAGAGTTTAACAGAGAGTAAATTGAATGGTAGATGAATAAAGTAAAGAAATGCAGAGTGACACAAGGAAGACAAGTCAGGAAAGTATGTTGATGAGAACATGCTTTGTTATATTAAGTGACTGTACTCTGCCTTTTAAAAATAACTTTAGCATATACCTTCAGAGAATATGAAGCTGAATGGGTCTGTGTTATGTGGAAAGGACTGCTGTTTCATAATGGAAGCATGTTAATAGATAACTCATTGCTCAATCTGGATATATTTTATAGGAAATCACAATGAGGTCTCAGTTCTTGTGTAGGCTGCAGAACATTCCTTGTGATGACACGTGAAACCTTCAGAGTAAACCTATTGTAACTATGATAATATTTTCCATAAAAAATTAGTGATGTAGTGGTTGACTTTCATCATATTTTATACCCTACTACAGGAATGACTTCTGTAACGTGAATCTGCTTCCCTTAATATCAAAGAAAGATGAAAAGAATGTGCCATTCCAATTGTGCACCTCAGAGATTTCTTCCAATGATAGATCTCTGGGACAATATACCACCGACTAAGGAGTTCTCCCTAAATAACAAACAAACAAACCCAAAATGCACACTGAATTCTAGGGAAAGAAATGCCTTAGAATTATCTTAGGAAGCTGAGCCAGGAGAGGGAAATTATACATATCAAGTTCAGAGTACCACTAACTTCTTGGGGCGCCTGGGTGGCTCAGTCATTAATCGTCTGCCTTCGGCTCAGGGCGTGATCCCGGCATTCTGGGATCCAGCCCCACATCAGGCTCCTCCCCTGGGAGCCTGCTTCTTCCTCTCCCACTCCCCCTGCCTGTGTTCCCTCTCTCGTTGGCTGTCTCTCTCTGTCAAAAAAATAAATAAAATTAAAAAAAAGAAAATACCACTAACTTCTTTAAATGAAATTCCTGTGCTTGCCGTGGAAAAGACATATACCTGTCAATTCAACAAAGAAATTGTTCTATGACAAAAGGAAATTATTTGCATTAAAAAAATTATAAGCAGTATCACCGACATATTTGATTTCAAAATTGGTTCGAATGCATGTTCTACCAGAGCAACAAGGAAAAGAAAAGGGCGGGGGGAGGAAAACATTTAATTCAAAAATTTGGCTTGATGAGAAATAATATATTTCTGTCTTCAGGGGCTAACAAATGATTTGTTAAAATTTATGTACATTTGTGCCACACTCCATTCTTAATGAATGTAGTCTAAATTTAAGATCTGCTTGCCCAGCATTATCTCATATACTGTGTTTTCTGCCCAATCTATTCTTTCTTAGAGCACATCCTGCATTCTGCTGTCTCCTGAATCTGCTCACACGGTCCCTTTACCTGGAATGCTCACTTATTCTTCACTGCTTTGCCAGTTAGCATCCAATCACACTGCATGACCTACTTAGTTGAAATCTTATTTTCCCTGATTGTCCTTCCGAATAATTCCTGGGAGCAAATACCTTCTTTTATTTCTGAACTCCCACCACACTTCATTTGTACTTGCCAGAGCATATAATACATTTTACTTCTTCCATAGGATTTTATGGAGATCTCTTATTTCCCATTCTAGTGGTAAGATATTTCATGGCCAACATTTAGCCTTCATCATATCTGCCCTATAGTCATGGAGAGAATAGATCACGTCATACAGAGGAGAGGACACTCAATAGAGTACTAATGAATTGGGGAAGGTTACATGTGTTATCAGGAATAGAATTGATACAGACATCTGCAAACATAGACTCCCATCCCAGAACTACATTTCCATAACATAAGTCTTTGGTTTTGGCTGTTTAATAAGAAAATATAGAAACTGCACAAATATTTAGGTGGAATAATTCTTTTTGCTGAAGACTCACTTATACTTCTTTCCTAGAATGATGAAAGCTATAGTCTCCCTTTCCTTCTAAATGTTCTGAAGAAATCACCTGGAGAATATAGAATTTTCATAGTCTGGAGCTTTAAAGATGTATTTATTTATTTTAGAGGGGGAGAGAAGAGTGTGAGCAGGGGGAAGGGGCAGAGGGTGAGAGAGAATCTCAAGCAGACTTCCTACTGAGTGCAGGGCCTCTTATGGGGGTCGATCTCACAACCCCGAGATCATGACCTGAACCATAATCAAGAATCAGATGCTCAACTGACTGAGCCACCCAGGCACCCCATAGTCTGGAAGTTTAAAGAGATTGAGTCAGTTTGAGAAAATAAACATTATCGAAACTTCGTATTTTAACAGCATTTACCCACTTCATTAGTGTATAATTTTCTCAACATTAAATTTAATAAGCAGAGAGGAAAGCAGAGAACTCTACATACAAATTATGAATTGGAACAACAGAAAAGAAGAAATAGAAAAAGGGGGAGTGGAGAATAAATAAAGAGGTCACCAATGAAATATATAAAATGTGACGTATCTTGGGTGGAGACTGAGATATCAGAATATAAAATAAGTGGAATTAACAGCCACTCTAGGGATACTCTCCTTTCAAACTTTTGAACTGTTTTCTCATAGTAAAATGGATCCCTTAATTGCCAGGAGATAACAACAATTATGAATATTTTAGAATTACCTTATTAACAACAAATGCTCACATGAAGTAAATGCAAGGCCAACAGAAAAATCCCTGAGGATTTGCTCTCTTGTCTTTTGATAAAATCAGATTGTTCTGAATCATGTGAGTCACCTGATACATTACACATCAACTGGGTCTTGATGAGATAAAAAGAATTCTTATTCTTTGTTGAAATGCAGAGAGAAGGGAAACACTGAAATTCTAGGAACACTGGAAAGGAAGGATTTCTTTTTCTTTATTTTGTCTTTATTTTGGAAGGGTGGTATACTTAGCAAACAATAAAAAAAGGTGCTTTGTGGGAATCTGAGTGAAATATATTATTAGTGACCCTAAAATTCTCTTAGTGGATTTGCTCCATGAAATTATGAAATCAAGCTCATGTTTCAAGGTAGCTAGCTGTACACCTGAGCCATAGGCTCGGGTCTGATAAGGGTCCGGTTCTCATGGAGCCCATTTATCTCCTTTCTTTCTTCTTTCCAAGTTTCCCCCTTCTGAGAATGCTCATACCTTCCACACATGAGCAGGGTGTAGCTCCCACTGATACAGTTTGGGTGACTGTGATATTGTGATTTATAATAAGAAATATGTTTGGTTTTCATCCTTGTTTCTGGCACAGAGCTTCTAAAACCCTCGGAATTTCCTAAGTGGTGTGGGATACTCTTTTATACATTAACAAGGTGACTTTTGGACTCCATCAAAGGAGGGGGCTGGTTGCCAGGAGAACCAACCATGTGATTAGAAGGTTGGAACTTTTAGTCCCAGGAAAGGAGAGAGGTTGGAGGTTGAATCAGTTGCCAATGGCCAGTGATTTGACCAATTACACCCATGTAGTGGAGCTTCCACAAAAGGATGGGGTTCAGAGCGGTCTGGGTTGGTGAACGCGTGGGGATTCAGGGAGATGGGCGTACTCAGAGAGCACGGAAGCTCTGCATCCTTCCCCACAACTTACCCTATGCATCTCTTCCATCTGGCTGTTTCTGAGTTATATCCTTCCATAATGTGCTGGGAATGCAGTAAGTAAAATGTGTCTCTGAGTTCTGTGAGCTGCTCGAGCCAGTGAACCCAAGGAAGGGGCTGTGAGAACTTCTGACTTTATAGCCAGTGGGTCGGAAGTATAGGGGACAGCACGGACTTGTGACTGGCATCTGAGTTGTATGGGGGTCTGTCTTGAGGGACTGAAACTTTCACTTGCAGGATCTGGTGCTATCTCTGGGTAGGTAGGGTCAGAATTGAGTTGAATTGCAGGACACCCAGCTGCTGTCTGCGAATTGCTTTGAAGGTGCAGGGAAAACTCCCACCCCTACACGTTGGAATTGGGTCTCAGATCCCTTACTGATCTTCGGTAGTGGACTCACTAGAACAAAGAGCACAGGGACCTCATGGTTCCTGTATCCAGATACAGATTTTTGCATTAGATTGGTATCAAATTTTACATTAAAATTAATTTTATAGCTAAAATTATTGCAGAGGGCCATTAATCAATAGACTATGGAAATTATGCCCCTTGATATTTTATCATTTTTACTTTTTGATGCATTTTAGCACACCTTTGTTATTTAATAATCATAAAACCCTGACGGGGTACTGACATTCATCTTTTGCGGATTAGAAAAGTGAGCTTTACAGAAGATTAATGACTATCTCAGAGAAACAAATGGAATTACTTTATCAGGAATCAGCCACCATTCCAACTCAGGGGTCTTGATCTAGGTATTTTCCCTACTGCATTACAGCTATATCCTTAGGAGTTATTCGGTCAATATGGCCAAAGAAAATATGAAACTCAGGTAAGTTTGTGAGCACCTTGAATTAATAAGGGAACCTATTATTATACTTACAGAATTAAAAAAAAATACTAACAGGTGTAGCCTCCATTAGAAAGAAAATGGAATAATTTTTGTGCAAGGTGTTTAATATGTTATAACATTCCATGGCCATAGGAAGTTGAGGCTCCTATCCTCATTTTACAGATAAGAAAACATAATTGAAAGGTTAATTAACTTGCAAAGGTCACATCATTAGCAACCGTGCTAGGCACACTGGCTCCAAAATTTGTTTCAAAATACCTTGCTGAAGTGGGCTTCTTTTTCCTGTTTTTCTCCAGGTAACTCCAGTGCAAATTTCCCCCTGTTTATAGCCCTCCAGACAAGGACTTTGGCTCTCTAGAGCCCCAGTGCAGAAGGCAGTTACAGACACCCTGAGGAGGCTTGGTTGCTGGAAGAGAGGTCTCCTTTCTCTCCTTCTACACCACTAGTCCATTTATTTCCTTCCAATATAGCATCTAAAGGAGCTATTAAGACAAAGCTCTGTAGGCTGAATCAGGCTAGGCATGGTGAATGGGTTATTTCCTTTATTACAGAGAACTCGCTTTGAAAGAACAGCTATGATTGAAACATTTTAGGGCAAATATTTTCGGCAGAAGGGTCCTCGTTTTGTATGATCTCATTTCCCTTCATGTGTTAAAACTGGTCTTTCTTCAAAAGTTACTTAATGGGATTTCGAGTCACTTGGTGTTGCGGGTCTCCAAAGGGCAGTTGAAGAAGCACCTGGTCTGGAGGCTGGACCTCAGAAGGTCCATCATGTACAAGCTACCAGGCTAGTTCTCTGAGGCTACCATCTTAGGCTTGGGGCCCAGCAAGTCTAAACCAGATTCTGTTTTCAAGGCTAAAGAAGGTTTGGAAGTAGTTAAAAGAAGGTGAATAGAAGGAGACAGAAGTGTGGTTTGAAATACTTCTAGGAGCTTCCTGGGGAGTTTCTGAGATGGAGACAGGGGTTATTTAGACTTATGTTTATTTGTTTGGGTTTGTTGAGAAGAGATAATAAAAGAGAAGGTTAAGAACATGGAGGGCCTACTAAATGCTATCATTGAACAAATGCACCCTAGGTGACATTTTAAAATCTAATTAAAGTTAAAGATTCTAGTGATTTCAGGGAAAATCTTTCCCTAACAACAGCAGACCGATTATATGTTCTTAGACAAAAGATGAGTTATCCGTGGCATAATTTTACAGAGTAGCAAAGAAAGATGGCATACATTGAATTAAGAAAGAAAATAAATATGCTCCAACATTTAGATTTACCTTTTTTAGGGATTATTTCTCTATGATTTTTTAATGCATCTGTTGATAGCAAATGTTTAATTAGACGCACTGAGATGTCTCTCAGGATAGTTTGTTCTCTTAAAAGAAAAATATATTTGTCAGCCATAGAGATCATCTCCAACTCTACATTAAAGTTAGAATATTAGATCCACGCTGAGGTTTTTCTCTGACAGGAATACAGTATGGCAATTCTTTCACATTTTCAGGAGACAGACACAAAGCACATTGAAAGCCCAGAGAAACAATCACTACCCTCCAAGTGCATTAACTGAGCATTCTTGGGAGTTAAATGGCATCAAGATGAGTTTCTAAACAAGAGACATGGACCAAAAGCAGTTATAAGTTTGTGTCTGCAGAGCAGGTATGACTTTGTTTGGATGACATGTTATCATCCATTGTTCTTTGTGTGTGTCCAGGATGCCCTGAAAACGACAGATTAAGTTTGGACCTAGCTCATTGCAACTGCAAATGTTAAGTGTTGAACACGCACCAGCAGCTTTATACAGAAATCAATGTGTGCTTTCCACGGAAAATACCAGACCTATTAACTGAATCTTTGGGAGAAATATATATTCTTTTGCAGGTTTCTTCATTATTTATTAAATCTCCTGACTTAGCCAGAAGCAAAAGTGACAAGGAGTTAAGAGAACTATAATTTCAGGGTTTTCCCTCGGGGACAAACAGGAGACTGAAAAGCAACAGAGCTCAAACAAAAAATAAAATAATTTCATTGTGCAAGGTAAAACTCAGTTTTCCCTAGAAAATGTAAGGGGAAGGAAAGATATGGGGAAGGAGAGGAAAGCGGGGAGAGACCAAGCAGTACAGAACATCGAGGAAGGCAGATTAGAAGCAAAAGACATGAGAAAGGGGAAGCCAAAGAAAAAACACAGAAAGACTCAGAAGTGGGTTAGATCTAACATGGATCCTGGTCCATCACCTTCCTCAGTGTCCCCTTCTCTCTTATAATTAGATCACAGATTGTCGTTTCTTTCTTTCCCACTGGAGTCACTACCTAGAGCCTGGCTCTTTTGGGGTGAACAGCAAACAGACCCCCATTGTGTCATTTTGCTAGGACTCTGATCACCCTGACCCACTCTCTTTCTACAAAGTCAGACTACAGAATCCATTTCCCCAGATGGAATGAAGCTACCATACATTTTCACACACAACATTCAAAGAAGGGAAGGGTTTTATAAAGAAGTAGTCAACACAGTGATCAAATAAGTCAAGAAGAAAAATAATAAGCACTTATTGCATTTTATAAATGATTGATTATTGAAAAACTTTACCAAAGTAGTTTTAATGGACATGGTGGTGGGTTTATAAACCTGTTAGTGAATTAAAGAGGTATTAAAATTGTGTACACTGAAAAAATAAAGAGCATTAAAAAGCAATAAGGGAAACCTAAAACATACTTCGTCACAAAATGCATAAGCAAAGAACAAATTGAAAGTAGCGTCCATATGGCTTCCATGACTAGGTGAGGTAGAAAGGAAGAGAATTTTTAAAGTTTTCTAAGAAGAATTAGGAAAAATCCAGAAGCTCAAAGTTTTAAAAGATGAGATTCTGATATTAAAAGCCATTTGTTAAAAAAAAAAAAAAGCTATTTGCATTTGCTGATCTGTTGATCACTAGGGGATTGCCTGTATTAAGACTGAAGTCAGGGGTGCTTGGGTGGCTCAGTTGGTTAAGTGTCTGACTCTTTTTTTTTTTTTTTTTTAAGATTTTATTCATTTATTCCAGAGAGAGAGAGAGAGAGAGAGAGAGAACTAGAGGGGGAGGGGCAGAGCAAGATAGAGAAGCTGACTCCCCACTGAGTGTGGAGCCCAAAGTGGGGCTCGACCTCATGACCTGAACTGAAACAAAGTGACACTTGACTGACTGAGCCACCCAGGCACCCCAAGTGTCTGATTCTTGATTTTGGCTCAGGTGACGATCTCAAGGTCACAGTCTCAGGGTCGTGAGATCGAGCCCCATGTCAGACTCTGTGCTGGGTGTGGAGCCTGCTTAAGATTCTCTCTCCCTCTGCCCCTCACCCCATCTCTCTCTCTCTCTTTCTCTCTCTCTCTCTCTCTCTCACACACACACACACACACACACACACACACACACACACACACGAAGAGAAGCACACACAGAAACAAGCGTTGCATTCTCAATATGCCTTACATTTTGATCAAAATGTTTCAACCCCAGAAACTGAATATACAGAAGACAGCCAGTCCATGACAACACATCTCTGTTTCAGGTAAGAAACACAGGAGACCAAATCACAACCTTTGATGCAATCAGCGCTGAATGGACAAGACTCAGTCAATAACTACCAAGCTCTGTGTTTTTTTGTCCTTTTTCCAACTTAGGACAAACTGGAAAAAAACAATGATGTTCTCCAAACCAACTACATAGGCTGCCCTGCTTCTCGTTAGCCCACATGCAACTTCTCCGTATCAATAGCTTCTGGTCAGAGCACACCTAAAGCCTACCTACCCTCCTTATTCTCTCCCCTGCCTGCCTTTGGGTCTTTGCCAAACATAGCAATGGTGGCTGACCCCCTTGCTGTGGCAAACTTCTAAACAGTAGACTCTGTTTGTGGTTGGGTGGTCTTTATTTCTGTAAACCCATCATTTTTTTAAATTTATTTTTAATTTTTTATTATTATGTTCAATTAGCCAACATATAGTACATCATCACAACACGTGTCCTCCTTAATATCCATCGCCTAGTTACCCATCCTTCCACCCCCCTCCCTTCTGTAACCCTTAGTTTGCTTCCCAGAGTCCAGACCATCATTCTTAAGGACAGCTAAAAAAAGCAAAAACCAAAAAAAACCAAAACCCCAAAAACCTTGCGTTAGAAGGAGAGTGCTTCCTTCCACTGATTTCTGAGGGTATGGACATCCCACTAGGTCTTTGCTTTTCCTTTCTCCAACCTGTGGAGAAGAAATGAGTTATCTGATTGGTGAACAAGAAGAATGAGTACCAGTTGCCTGTTTAAGTGGATTCAAGCTATCAAAAGTCTTAAGCATGGGGGTTTGAAAATGTTTCTTCTCTCTGTATGTTGAATGCCTGGGTGTAAGTATGTCTGTAAACTCATTTTTTTGGTCCAAGATCTTAGGGAGTGTCACTTGGAGGGTAAGGCTATGTATTTGAACCTAGGCTTTGGACTTCAATCTGCCTAATTACTCACCTAGATGTAGAGAAAAGTTTGAGACTCTCCCAAGCACCACCACCAATAGGTTGCCCCCACCCTCTGCCAACTTTGTCCTTTTTTTTCCTTCCTGATGTCAAGATAAAGAGGACCTTATCCTTCTCTGCTTCACAGAACAAAAATCCCTGAGAATTTTAAGTTCCTAGGATCCTAAGAAAATTAAATTTTGTAGAAGTTCTGTTATTTGTTTCCTTTCCAAATGCTTTGCTGTTTTTTTTTTTTTTAATGCAGTCTCGCCCCCCACCTTTTTTTGTATTTTACAAATTTATAAGTTTTGCACTTTCAGTGCGTGGGTGTGTGCAAATGAGCCTAATGTGCTTCTGTTAATTTTCACACTGTTTTCTGCTGTCTTCCTGCTGGGCTGTTAAAATCAACTTGAAAGAAATGTCATTACTGTTACCTGGGTATTAGAAAAATTATTATTTTTCATTCTCATATGGAAAAAAAAACAATAATTTGAACAAAACTGATAAAATATATTGCATGATATTATTTTACTTTAGACCACTGGGTTAACTTGTATGACACAGGAATATCTAGCCTGTGATTCAAATTTTGCTCCAGGGACTGATGTGGGGATCTAGGTGTTTTGATAAAAATGCTGATCCCATGATGAATAGATCTTCCTAAGAGAACACATTTATTTACTTTGTCTTATATTTGAAAACATTTTTTATTCTTTCTCATATTTAACTCCTTTAATATTTATACAAGAATGATTTAGCCAGTTCCCCAAAGTGTATCTTATGATACATGGGAAGATGAAGCAAATGACAAAGGTAAGATGTTCTATTTCCACATCAGGCTAATTTAGGACTTAGGTCCGTAAGTAAGAGATATTACAAATGATTCCAAAGTTGTAAGTGACTTTTCTGTTGGGATATGGCTGTATGTTCTGAAAGCTCTTGAATTTTTTTCCAGGAAAGCAAATAGGAAATAAGAACAGGAAAACAAAACAAAACAAAACAAAAAAACTGCTTCAAACTATACTTTTGGTGTAATTACAAGTCAGTGAAAACCTCTAAATTCCAAACAGTATGTGAGTACTGCCGAAACCTACTGACACCAGAGAACTCCAAATGAGAAGCAATGATGTTCCTGCCAAGGAGAGCTGGGAGAGAATGGGGCCTAGAGGTGATAGATTTTTTTTTGTTTGCATTAGTGTAACAAAGGTTTAAACAATAGTAATGGTCCAGGCATTGCTCAGAGTGCTTTATGAATATTAACTCATGTAAGCCTCATAACAACCCCAAGAGCAACAATCATTACCCACATATTAGAGGTGAACAAAACAAAATGAGGTGTAGAGGGTCAGTGGCCATCACAAAAATTGGTAACGGATAATCTTTCTTTCTTCCTTTTTTTTTTTTTAATATTTTATTTATTTATTTGACAGAGATAGAGACAGCCAGTGAGAGAGGGAACACAAGCAGGGGGAGTGGGAGAGGAAGAAGCAGGCTCATAGCAAAAGAGCCTGATGTGAGGCTCGATCCCACAACGCTGGGACCACGCCCTGAGCCGAAGGCAGGCGCTTAACCGCTACGCCACCCAGGCGCCCCACGGATAATCTTTCTAAATGGGAATGATAGTGGGCAAAACCAATAGGTTAGGCAGATAGAAATTGCATAAAAGTACCACATATTGTATATATAACCAGTATATATAACCAGACAACAACAACAACAAAAAAGCAATCTGAACTCAGGAAAAAAAAAAAAAAAAGACAGGGTGTCTGGGTGGCTCAGTGGGTTAAATGTCCACCTCTTGGTTTCAGCTCAGGTCATGATCTCAGGGTCATGAAATTGAGCCCTATGTTGGGTTCCAGGCTCTGCATGGAGTCTGCTTGAGATTCTCTCTCTCCCTTTTCTTTTGCTGCCCTGTGCCCAACTCGTGCTTCCGCTAAATAAATAAATACATAAACAAACAAACAAACAAACAAACAAAGTCTTTTAAAAAAAGATAAACCCGGTTTATGAATAAAGACAAAATAAAAAGGAGCACAGGTTAGAACAGACACCAGGGATTTGTATAATAAATAGAGAAAAGAAACAACAACAGAATCATAGTGAAAAACAAAAAGACTAGAAAAAATGAATTATCCATAACCAGCACCCAAAGGAGAACGTCCATCCTCTGGACTCCAAAAATGGAATAGAACAAATATTTAAACTACAACTAAAAAAAAAAAAAAAAAATCGGGGCGCCTGGGTGGCTAAGTAGGTTAAATGTCTGCCTTCGGCTCAGGTCACAATCCCAGGGTCCTGGGATCAAGTCCCACATTGGGCTCCCTGCTCAGTGGGGAGTCTGCTTCTCCCTCTGCCCTTCCCCCTGCTTGTGCTTCCTCTTCCTCTGTCTCTCTCTCACACACATAAATAAATAATATCTTAAAAAAAATCTTTGCTGAAGTAACAGAACGTTGAAGTTACATGTTGAATGAATACACTCTGCCAGGGAAAACTGATCCAAAACAATTAATACAAAGGTATATTCCAATATATGTTAAAACTTTAAATTTAAAAATGTATTAAGAGGCCAATATATCAAATCTCTCATAAGTAAATAAAACCATGTTGCCATAAAACTACCTCAAATAAAATTCAACGCCAAACACTATTGGAGTGATACCACAAGAAACTCAAAGAAAGAAATGGTGAGTCCAAGATTTTTATATCTGGACAAAGTTTTATTCAAATTTAAATCATACTCTGAAACTGATTCAAATTTTAATAACTCTAGATATTTTTCCCAATGGTAACTGTAAGCAAATACTAGAGGATAAACTCAAAGTAATCAAGAACTGAGAGAATAACAGCAAAGCCTCAGTGGTAGGAACCAAATATATTTTATTGTAGATCCAGTAGAAAAATAAAAGCAAGAGCAGAATTATTAGAATGGGGGCGCCTGGGTGGCACAGCGGTTAAGCGTCTGCCTTCGGCTCAGGGCGTGATTCCGGCGTGATGGGATCGAGCCCCACATCAGGCTCCTCCGCTATGAGCCTGCTTCTTCCTCTCCCACTCCCCCTGCTTGTGTTCCCTCTCTCGCTGGCTGTCTCTATCTCCGTCGAATAAATAAATAAAATCTTTAAAAAAAAAAAAAAGAATTATTAGAATGAAAAACAAATGTTATAAACTATAAAAAAATGATACAACTAACGAAAAATAGGAGACAGAAGATAAAAATTATGTCCACTATTGCCTCATCGCTAGTAGCTGAACTTAAAATATTTTAATTTCTTTAATGATATACTCTACTTTTCTACCAGTTAATGAAAAGAAAGTTTTGAAACCCCATGGGGTAGATTTACCCTTCTTTCAGTTCTGCCATTTTTCCTTCATCTGTTTTCTAAAGGTATGTTACTGGGTGCATACAAATTCAGTATTGCTATGGCTTCTTGATAGATAAACTTTTGTCATTGTTAATTATCCCTTTATCAGTAGTGATACCTCTAAGCTCTCAGTTCACTTTTTCAGGTAGTAGTAGAGTCATTCCAGGTTTTTTATGGTTTACATAATATATCTTTCTCCATTCTTTCATTTATAATATATCTGCAGTTTTATATATAAAAATATGTCTCTTGTAAGCAGTAGAGTTGAGTCTTGCTTATTCAGTGAATACGGTAAATTCTTCTTTTTAATTGAATAGTCTAGCCTACTTATATTCAATATAATTATTGATGTATTAATTTAACATAATAGCCCTTCTTGCTATTTCTTTTGTGTGTTTCCAATGTTTTTTTTTTTTTTTCGTTTTTAAGATTTTATTTATTTATTTGAAAAAGAGAGATAGTGAGAGAGCACATGAGTAAGGGGAGGGGCAGAAGGAGAGGGAGACAGGCTCCCCACTGAGCAGGGAGCCTGATGAAGGGCTCTACCCCAGGGCCCTGGGATCATGACCTGAAGGGAAGGCAGACCCTTTACCCACTGAGCTACCCAGGTGCCCTGTTTCTGATGTTTTTGTTTCCTCCGTTATCCTCTCTGGAGGAGGTTTTTTATTTATTTATTTTTAAACTGGGTATTTATTATTATTCCCTTTTATTTCCTCTTCAAAAAATACTTATTTTTGTTTTTCTCTTCACCTTTATTTTTCAGTGTTTTCTTAAGAGCTTATTATATGAGTCCTTAACTTATCATCATCCATCCCCAAATAATGTTATATCACTTTTAGTAAAATTTGACAGTGTTACAGTTTACTTCCACTGACTCCCTCTGTCTTGTGTGCCATAGTAGCCCATTTCAATTTCCTATGTCATAAACTTTATAATTTATATCATTGCTTTTACTTCAAACAAACATCATTTATCATTTAAAGGTATTAACAAATGAGAAAAGAATCTTTCATATTTATTATTTCCAGCGTTCTTTGGACCTTTGTGTAGATCTAAGTGTCAGTATAATATATTCTCTCCACCTGAGAAACTGCCTTTAGTACTTCTGTAAAAGAAGATCTATTAAGCATTGATTCTCTCAGCTTTTGTTTAGCTTAAAATGTCTTTATTTTGCCTTTATTTTTGAAACTGAATTCTAGGCTGAGAAATTTGTTTTTTCTTGTAGCATTTTAAACATGCCAATCCACTGTGATAAGAAGACAAAAGTAATTTGTACCATTGTTCTGCTGTATGTAATATGCCCCCCTTCCCCAACTGCTTTTAATATATTTATGTTAAACTTGGTTTCAGCAATTTGACTAGGATGTGCTTATATGGTGTTTTTGTTTTTGTTTTGTATTAACCTCTCTAAGGGTTTACTGAGATCCTTTATATGTGGGTTACAGGTTTTTGTTTTTTGTTTTTGTTTTTCCCTTTAAATCCAGTTTGGAAAATGTGTTCCTATTATGTTATCAAATATAATTTCCTGTAGAAATCTCTGAATCCTTTCCTCTGGGACTTCCATTGCATGTAGCTTAAACTACTTAATATTGTATCATAGTTTACTGATATGCTGGTCATTTATTAGGCATATTTTTCTTTGTGCTTCAATTTTGTATATTTTCCTATTACTTTAGATTTCAAGTCACAGAACTTTTCAGTGTCTGATCTGATGTTAACCACATTCAGTATTTTTTTTTTCTTTTTAGATTTTGTATATTTTTTACATTCTAAAATTTCTGTTTTAGATTGTTTTATCTTTTCCATTTGTCTCCTGAGTACCATCTGTTCACTCATTTTGTCCATGTTTTCATTATCATTGCTAAATGTATTTATGATTGTTTAAAGTTCTTACAAGCTAATTCTAACATCTTTATCATCACTAGTTCTGTTTGTTGACTTTTTTCCTTGATTATGAGTTATGTATTTTTTAATTTATTTTCATATGCAGCAATTTTTTATTTTATGCTGAATACTCCTGATATTTTGATGATAGTCTAAAATTCATTGCCTTCTTTTAAGTAATATTGTAATTGTTCGGTAAAATTGTTTACTGGATGAAAAGTTTGATCCCTTTCATGATTGCTTGAAATTTTTGACATGTCATGTCTACTTTAAGTCTTACTTTTGGCTAGAATGCAACCCTACTCCTAACATGCAACATCTCTGGGTTCTCAACTGAATACCTGGCCAAAGTCATACTATTCAGACAAAATGTTAAGGGTCTTACTTACAGATTCTTCTACCTGTACATCTCAAGTACTATGTCCCTTGAGATTCAGCTGCCTCAGTAGTCCCATTATTATATCTACTAAATCACTCCATCCCACTCAGTCTCCACGTCCTAGATCTGTGATCTGGGAAGTACAATTAAGCAGAAAGCCAGACCAATCACAGGATCACCTTTTATGTGTCTCTTACCTCACAAATTACAGTCATACATTTTATATATATTATTTAGATTTTTAGCATGTATGGCAGAAGGTTAGTCTAGTGCAAGTTCTTTCATTATTGGCTGGAAACAGAATTTCTTAATTTGTTATTTTTTTATTATCCAGTTTTCCTTTCTGAATCCTGTGAATACATTTTGTTTTGTTTTTGACTGTTTTAAATGATTTTATATCAGTAAATAATAACTTATTGAGTATTCTATAGGTCCTTAGCACTATTCCTAGGATTATAACTTATATAACTATTAAATATTATCCCTCTCCTGAAGGATCTTACAATTTTTTTTAAAGATTTTATTTATTTATTCGACAGAGATAGAGACAGACAGCGAGAGAGGGAACACAAGCAGGGGGAGTGGGAGAGGAAGAAGCAGGCTCATAGCGGAAGAGCCTGATGTGGGGCTCGATCCCATAACTCCGGGATCACGCCCTGAGCCGAAGGCAGACGCTTAACCGCTGTGCCACCCAGGCGCCCCATGGATCTTACAATTTTATTGGAAAATAAGACAGATACGTTAAAGGCAGTACATTGCAAACACTACTGCATAAAATGATCGGAATGTTGCTGCATGTAGAGGGGAAAGCAACTATTTTTGAATCTCAAGAGAAAAACAACAACAACAACAACAAACTCCTCAAAAACAACAGTCCTCCCTGTCAGTGAGCATTAGGAGAAGGGAAACAGAAAACGTTTTTGCATTGTTCATTTTTCTAGAGTCATGTAACCATGACCAGTGACAGATATAGAGTGGTGCAGGCCTCTGTGTTTTCTTACTGTATGCTAAAGAACATCACCTATATGAATACCACCAGAAGAAAAAGAAAAATAAATGGAATAATGAAACAAAACAAAATAAAATATAATGGCTGATTCTGTCAGCGGTTGCAAGGTGCAGCCGATGATTGCATAGAGCTGCAGCCTCCCATGGGGATGTTCTGAGTCAGTCCTAACCAGTGAATGATGGGAGTCAGCTACTTCACCTTCTCCAGGTAATTGATCTTGAAGTCAGTTTTGTGAGCATGCATTAAGACCTAGCTTGCAATGTACTGAATGTCACTTCTAGTTTCCACACTTCAAAACTTCCTTAGTTTTCAGCCTGATCCATTTCACTGGCTTCTGCCTTGTCTCCCCTGCCTAGAACACAAGTTTCTCACCAGACCTTGAGCTTCCTCTGAATCCAAACTTGCTTCCTGAATTCTCCTCAGTCCTTTTAGCCTTTCTCCAAGGGAAGGAAGTTATGGAAGATAGAATTTGACAACATAAGTCTAAAATTTTAAGATATTCTGATGATTTATGTCAGGGTAATGATAAGAGTAGAATCATTTGAAATCAGGGTAATCTCAGAAAATATTATATATATATATATTTATTTTAATAAATATATTTTTATATATTTATTTAATATATATTTATTTAATAAATAAATTAAATATATTTTATATATTTATTTAATTTTATATATTTATTTATTTAATATATATTTATTTAATAAATATATATATATTATATATATTATATATATTATATATATTATATAATATATATTATATATATAATATATAATATATATATTATATATTATATATATAAATTAAATATATTTTATATATTTATTTAATTTTATATATTTATTTATTTATTTATTATATATATAATATATTATATATATTATAAATATATATTTATTTATTTAATATATATTTATTTAATAAATAAATATATTATTATATATATTTATATATATAATATCTGCTTTATGTATCATATATATCTACTTTCCCCAACATCTGAAATATTGAACTATTCACCCAGAATGCAGATGTTAACTATTTTAAGTTTTGTATCTTTATTTATTTGTTTGTTAATCCTAGAAGCACAAGGTCTCTGGATCAGAAAACAGATCCTTTATATAGTCACAGAGCACCATAATAACATTGATTCCCCATACTCCAATTCCCCTCAGGGTGACACAAAGAGGGTCAGATGTTTCTGTGCCACATCTGGCTCATCTTTTAGGAGAAACCGTAAAATTATAAGACCCAAAACTAACCTAGAGCACCTGGCATATCTGTCTCATCTTAGAGAGAGACAGATACAGAGACAGAAAGACAGATCTTTCCTCTGGATCTTAAACAAGTTCTCTGGGAGAGAAGAGGAGAAGGTCTCTAAGTTTTTATTCCCCTCAGAATACGATCAGAGACTCTGGAAGAGATATATCTTTAATTTTTCTGGAGCAGTTAACTGTCTCTAACTTCCAAGGCATGTTTACCATTCAATCATCCTTTCTCCAAGGTTGTCAACAATATTTGTTCAGTAAGTCCTGATGAACAATACTTGTGGGACATTGTTTCCTCCTAATAATACTGAGGCCAAATTGATTTGAATATAATCTCCTTCCACACTCTTGGTACCACATCTCTCCCACTGTCCTAGACTTCCCTGGTCGTCAACCAGCTCATATCTCACCTCTCACTACCATTGTCTCTGCATAATGTTCATTCCAGTGGCTTCTCGGTGTCTTCATCTCTCTCCCCTGTCCTAATTACCTGCTCCGGGCACCCTATCTCCTGACCCAGTTTCCAGAACCTGCCCCATCAGCAAAGATTCCTCAAATTCCAGGGTGTCTCATTCCCAAAGCTGCCAAGCTAAAACATTAAAAGTCTTCAGACAAGCTATCAAAATCCCCCACTTAACATGACATATCAAAGAAAAATGGAGGGAACTGGAGGAAAAAGAAGAGAAAGCTCTTAGGTCTGTCACATAAACTACATATGGATGGATAAACTCAAACGCAAAGCAACAAATTCATTCAGTTACTTATGAACAAAGTATGTTTTGTGACCTGCTAGGAAACTAGCATTTATAATATTTTTATGGTTAATAAGTGTTGAATATGGGTTTCCAAACAGCATTAAATAAACTGTGGAACATAATCTTTTTGGATATTGGGGACTTTTAATTAATACAAGTTTTTAGAAACACAGTTATTAATTTTGTTAATATAGAGCAGTAGTAAAAGAAAACAGCCACATGTATCACTGTCCAGATAAATCTGATCGTTATTAAACACACACCTGAATGCATACATGTGATTTAGTTAGGAGGTTAGAAAATGCAAACTGAGGGGCGCCTGGGTGACTCAGTCGTTAAACATCTGCCTTCGGCTCAGGGCGCGATCCCGGCATTCTGGGATCAAGCCCCACATCAGGCTCCTCCACTGGGAGCCTGCTTCTTCCTCTCCCACTCCCCCTGCTTGTGTTCCCTCTCTCTCTGGCTGCCTGTATCTCTGTCAAATAAATAAATAACATCTTAAAAAAAAAAGAAAGAAAATGCAAACTGAACATAAAGTTAAACAAAATAAAAACAGAAACAAAAAAGTGAAAGCTTCCTTTTCTCACATTGAACTCCCCCTCCCTTTTGTTTCACTCTCCCGGCTTACGTACACACACACACCTGTGTGCATGCACGCACACGCACGCATGAGGGCACATGTGATTTTATTCACACACTGTTTGGCACCTTTCTCTTTTCTGTTTGCTTTTTTGGTACCTTCCTTTTTAAAAATATTTACTTATTTATTTTAGGGAGAGAGAGAGAGAGAACTGAAGCATAAGCAAGTGGGGGTTAGAGCAGACAGAGAGACTCTCATGTAGACTCCCTGCTGAGTATGAAGCCAGATGCAGGGCTCCTGGTGGGGCTCAATCTCACAACCCACGACCTGAGCTGAAACCAAAAGTCAGGCACTTAGCCAACCGAGCCACCCAGATGCCCCTGCTTGGAACCTTTCTAAACATTGTATGTGCTATGTGTGTACTTTTTGGAGATAATTTTATGCCAGATATACATTGTGACATCCTTCTCTTTAGGTGAGAAGTGATGATATTAATGTAATACAATTCCACTCTAGTTTATGCCATGATTTATATCGTTTAGGACCTGTTGGTGAGCATGTTAGCTGTTTTAGAGTTGTCTTGAATATTTTTAACCGTGTTACTACAATCAGTATCTGTATACATTGATAGAGGCATTAGTTTGCATTTCTAGCAATAGGATTTTCAGGTAGAGTAGTAATTGAATTTTACAATTTCGACATATTTTATCAATTTTTCCTCCAGAAAGTGTGCAACAGTGGTAACATATTTTCCACTCACAAACACATCATGCGGGATTTAGACAGTGTGATTTGATGAGGGATAAAGGACTACAGACACGGGTGGTCATGGAGGCCTTTAAGGAAGATACAAACTTGACCCAAGAATTGAAATTTGATATACATAAACATACATGTCCTCATCCTCACATACAAATGTTAAACTCTAAAATATTAAAACATTTGATAACATATGAGAGGGGATTGAAGAGAATTCACATTTATATTACTCTAGTATTTGATTTTTGTGTGTGTATGCAATAATTTTACCCTATCAAAACAATAATAATGATAGAAAAATATACACCAAAATAGGAAAATATTCAATAGTATGAAAGACAATTTTGAACAGCAGCCCCCTTTTCTTTCAATAGAAGGGCAGAGAAGAAAAGAAAGTAGAGTTATTCTTCTGGAAGAAAAATTAACTTAATTAGATAGGATAAATTATCACACAAAATTGGAGAAAAATTTGAAAATGGCATAACTATGGAGATTCAAGAGTTTTCTCATGTCAAGAAAATCCCAATAACAAGAACACACTAAAATGTCTGAATTATGAAGACAACGTACAAATTCTACTGACATCCAGGAGAAATAAAATCAAATAAAATAATAAAAATAAAAGAACAGATAGCTCCTATGAAACAACACAAATCAATCTATTTTCAAATCTCTCCTTTGCACTTTTCTAAGGAAACTGTAGACAAGACTTCTGTATAATTCCTCAAGAATATTAAGATTTTTCTCAATCAACCAAGTAAAATTCTTAGTTATCAGGGACAGCATAAATATAGCCCAAGGGCTAGTTTGTGTGTGTGTGTGTGTGTTTATAAAGTTCAATGTTAATGAGATAACAAATTTATAAGTTGAAAGATGGGATATACACGGTTATAAAGCAAAGAGACTGGACCACTGAATTAATTAAATAAAATATTAAGTATAAACAAGTACAGTTGACCCTCGAATAATGTGAAGGTTAAGGATGCTGACCCCCGTGCAGTTGAAAAACCACATACAATTTTTGACTCCCCTAACACTTAACTACTAAATGCTTGCTGCTGACCGGAAGCCCTAGCAATAACATAAGGAGTCGATTAACACATATTTTGTGTTATGATAAAATAAGCTAGAGAAAAGAAAATGCTAAGGAAATCATAAGGAAGAGAAAATACATTTACAGCACCATACTGTACTTAAAAAAAAATCTGTATAAAGGGACCCTCTTGGGAACAAAGTCATTTTTTTTAAGTTTACTGTTTGACGAGTTCTAACAAATGCATACTGTTGGATTATCTCGTGGTTTTGTTTTTTCGGGATGTCATAAAAATGTAACCATCGAGTAGACAAAATTTTGGGTCTGGTGCACTGAGATTCACCCACACACATCCCGTGCCTTTCCCTTTCACCCTAGAGAAGCGTTCTGTTGTAGGACTGTGTTTATCCGTACCCCACTTAAAGGCATTTGAATTGTTTCGAGATTTTGGTGATTACCAATAAAGTCACTAAAAATGTTCCTGTAGGGAGTTTGGAATAAATATAATTTTCATTTTACTTTGGCAACGGCCAGGGAGTAGGGTTCTGGCAGTGTGTGCTAAGTGCATGTTTCCTTTTATAGAAAACTGCAAAAATCAACAGTATTTGGAGTGGTCAGTTTTCTCCTCTTTATTTCTTTTTTCCTTCCTTTCATCCCTCTCTCCTCTTCCTTCTCTTCCTTCCTTCCTCCCTCCCATGTCTCTCTCTTTCTCTCTCTTTTTTCACATTGTGATTCTTATTTGCATTTCTCTAATGGCCAAATATACAAAGGGTGTTTTCTTGTGGTTATATATCTTCTTTGGTGGTGTCTGTTCAAATATTCCTTTAAGAAGATGGTCCATATATACAATGGAATATTACTCAGCCATCAAAAAGAATGATTTCTCAACATTTGCTGCAACATGGACAGGACTGGAGGAGATAATGCTAAGTGAAATAAGTCAAGCAGAGAAAGACAATTATCATATGGTTTCACTCATTTATGGAACATAAGAAGTAGGAGGATTGGTAGGAGAAGAAAGGGAAGAAGAAAGGGGGGTAAACAGAAGGGGGAATGAACCATGAAAGACTATGGACTCTGGGAAACAAACTGAGGGCTTCGGGGGGGGGGGGATGGGATAGCCTGGTGATGGGTATTAAGGAGGGCACATATTGCATGGTGCACTGGGTGTTATACGCAAGTAATGAATCATGGAACTTTACATCAAAAACTAGGGATGTACTGTATGGTGACTAACATAATATAATAAAAAATATCATTATAAAAAATATTCCTTTAATGTTAGGTAGAAACAATTTGAACCATTGGAACCAAATATTTTTTTTTAGACCGTTATAACTACAAATTCAATTTCTTTACTTGAAGATACAGATATTCAGATTATCTATTTCTCCATAAGAGAGTCTGGCTAATCTTAGCTTTCAAGAAGTTTATTCATTTCATATGAACCGTTAAATTTTTGGTAATAAAGTTAGTCATAGTTTTCTCTTATTATCATTTTAAAATCTTTAAAGTATGTGGTAATGCCCACCCCCTTCTGTTCTTAATAGTTGTAATTTGTAACTTTTTCTTTTCTGGGTCAGTCTGGATAGTGTTTATCAATTTTATTAATGTTTAAAAATTATAGTAAGTGAATTTTGTATAGATTCTTACTGAACGAACATTTAAAAAATAAATTTAATAAGGGATTATAAATTAAAAATAAATTTATGTATTATTTTAATATCCATGGGAATGGTATTGTGTTTATTAAGAAAGTACCCACTTTTGTGTGTTTCATGCTGAAATATTTAAGGGTTAAATGACATGATACTTATGACTTTGCTTAAAATCTACCACCAAGAAATGCCAGATGAAAAGATAAAATAAGGCCTTTGACGATGACTGGTACATTAAGTTTCCATCCATCCCCCCTCAACTTTTGGTTATTTGGAAATTGTCATCATATAAAGAAATTTTATAAGAAAAGTGGATAAAACAGAACCCAGTTGATGTAAATATTTTGTGTAATTGACTAACTGAGAAACTAAAATTGTGTTATGCTCTGTTGCATGAAGGGAAGAGGATCTGGCTAATCAGAATGCCTATCCACTTGCCCCCAGCATTTGGTCTAGGAGTGGGAAAATAATTTAAATTAGATTAGATAATTTTAAATTAATTTTATTTAAATTTGAATTAATTTTAAATTAATAATATTAATTAAATTAGATTAGTTAAAATAGTCCCCTTTCTCTTCTAATAAAATTATTAAAGTACGAAGGTCCATGTGTCTGGCTACCATTGGTCTTCTTTTCTACAACTTCTGAAGAAGAAAAGAACAAAAATAATCAGGGCTGAGACTGAACAGACACTACCAGTTTCCTTTGCATCCCTGGATTCAGATACATCTAATGTAACTGTACTCATATATTTTCTAGTTACAAATGTCTTTTGTTTCAGCTTCCTAAGATGCTAAGCAGGTAACTTAGCTATGACATACCCAGATTCCCCAATTAGGGATGCTGAGATATTACACCTGTATTGTTTAAACTGCTAAATTTATAGTAATTTGACACACAGTAATAGAAAACTAATGCAGGCTGTGGGTCTGATTGTCTTTTTTAATTCCCCAAAGACTTTTTGGCCCCAATATACGTTTTACTACTTCCTGCTAAGGGAGCAACTTTGCATTCCAGTGGATAATTCTAGACTACTGTAATTTGTTATTTGGTTGAGCACAGAGTTACATTCACCTGCTTGGCTTGATCATGACCAGTTAAGCAAAGTGAGTTAAGTGCTCAGAAAAGAAATGAAATATAACTGATTCAAAGTGATTTATAAAAATATAGTATCATTTATAAATAACATTATATAGATATGTTTAATGTATAACTATATATGTGTAAATATACATGAATATATAAACATTAATATTTAATATGTGAATATGTATTTATTTTTGTTATTTTATAATTATATTAATAATATTATTTAATAAATATATATTTATCCCATATAGAAACTATAAAAGTATATATATAACATAAAAATAAGATACATTTATATTTAATTATTAAAATATATATTAACTTATTCCATATATATATATTTCATATATAAAACATCCAGTAGCAGAGACAAGAAAAATATAAGCTCTGGTAAACATCTGGCAGTTACTAGGGGAAGTCTACTGTGTTAACTGAGGATTAAGATAGCATCTTAATTAATGAAACTACATCTGGATAAAATAAACTGTAAATGAATTTTGTGGTTACTGAATGCAAACCTTTTAATTCTATTTGAGTAAAATGTTATATTGTAAATGGGGAGAGGGAGAAAAGGGGAACTGGCAAATATTTTCGCCAAAAAGATTTTTTTTTGGTAGAAATCTTCTGAAAAGTAGACCTGAAATATGTAGCCTTGATGAGAAGAGTAAGATTTAAGACTGAAAGCAATAATATGAAGCCAACTGGAGAGCTGCAGCAAACCCATATATTAAGATCTTCCATATAATCTACACCCAGAGTTAAAGTGAAAAGGATGAAAGGCAAGTGCAGCCTGGCAGCACTCTTCAGCTAGATCTGTTGAGTGTACAACTGAGACCTCATGGCACATAGAAGTTTCCATCCTACAGGACAGTCAACAGGTTCTCACTGGAGGGCAGAACTCAGGTGAGCAATCACTTCTTGCTCAGCTCTCTCCTGCTGTACCGCCCATTAATACATCATCCTCAGAGAGAAGCACTGTTTAGAAATCATTTTTGAAAAAAGACACAACGATTGCATCACCTTTGCTGCTTTTCCACGTGCAAGGTCCTCTAATTAAAAATTAACGAATCAGCATGCTATTGCTGAAGTGCGGAAGGCTTGAGCTCACAGACCACATTTAACAACTGGTATTTAGGGGCGCCTGGGTGGCACAGCGGTTAAGCGCCTGCCTTCGGCTCAGGGCGTGATCCCGGCGTTACGGGATCGAGCCCCACATCAGGCTCCTCCGCTGTGAGCCTGCTTCTTCCTCTCCCACTCCCCCTGCTTGTGTTCCCTCTCTCGCTGGCTGTCTCTATCTCTGTCGAATAAATAAAATCTTTGAAAAAAAAAAAAAAACTGGTATTTAAAATAAGCACACGCCCCAAGTTCTATCGCATCTGTGTTTTTGGCAATAGTGAATGCAGTACAGATAGTTAAACTCGCTTACTGAATAGAGAGTTGTATATGAAGTCTGTGATCTGACGTTTCACATTTGCGGATAATATAAAAGAAGTCTGTATGATTTAAATTTTTCACACATGTGAACATGTACAAAGACTTGTAGAAAAAAATCTCTCTCTCATGTACCATTCCAGCACTAATCTTAGCAAACCTAATTTTAAACTTTTCTCAGACTGGAAAGAATGTGGTTGAGTTATTCATATCCATCAACATATCTTTTTTTTTTTTAATCAAATTGTCATTGTATTTGATATCTTGCGGGCTGAGTGGTTATCACAATTAAAGCTGAAATAATAAATTACAAGGTTTGTGTGAAATTTTAAAAAATGACTAAAAAACCCCAGAGCCTATTTTAGCTATCTGTGACAGAAAAATTGATTCCGTGAATAACTTTGTATTTGTGAGTGTGTATGTTCATGCAAATATGTGTGTGGAGCTGAAGTGAGTCCCTCAGTTCGTCTGTAGAGAGGCATATAGATTTAGGAATTGTCTATAATGTGGAGTCATGTACTTTGAAAGCAAGTAATTCTAAACTCTTGTCATCACTAACTTTAAGTGATGTAATATTAGATATTAAAAACAAAAAAAACAAAAATACTTAATAGTGAGTTCCAGGTTGGGTATTATTGTCCTCCAAGTAAAGAAACAGGGCAATTTTATCTTACTGATCAAGTTAAGGGTAAATATATGCTATGAGTATGAAAGCATCTTTTGAATAGCTAGAACAAACTTACTTCACAAACATTTTTTCCTAAGCATTAACAATTCTAATGATGGATGGTCTCCCCTGAAGGCACCTTTGATACCTGCTTGCTCACTCATTGTCAGCATATACAAAGAACCATGCAAACAGTACATCTCAAAGCAGTTATGCACAGACTACATCGACACCACATTAAGTACCTAGTTAATTTTAGAATATAACGCCTCTGGCACCAGGGATAATCTCTATGATGTAACATCCTTTATGTGTATTCTAGAAACTGTTCATACATATTTGCAAGGAATTAAAAATACATAAAATGCATATCAGGTGTATGTAATTGTTCGACGTTACTTTGAGGTTTATGTAAGGATATCCATGTTGAATTACACTGAAAGATGACTTAATTTGGGTGCATCCAAATACTAAAGATTCTGCCTTCTCTTCACAATCAATAGAACCGTGCTGATATACTGATGTAATGAAAGCACAAGCACTGACATCTTTAACACATACTAGCTAGGACGTTGGACAACTTCTATAAATTTATTTTGATCTTAGTTTCCTTTTGAAATGTAAGGATACTTACTCACCTGGGTGTCACACAAAGCACATTACTTTCAAATGGTGCTTACCCCCCTCCCCACCCCTCGTTAATTCTCTAATGCTTTCACGATGTCTTGGGGAATTAAATTTGAAGTTTTTTAAAAACTTCTGATTATCATGTTTCAAGTGGCCTTTTTATACTTAGCTAAATGTTGAGTGAAGTTAGGAGAGGGGACAAGGTGAGGAGGAGATGGATGTGTTTTGCTTGTATATTGCCCGAGTGGCCAGTCGGTTAAGTGTCCAACTCTTGGTTTCGGCTCAGGTTGAGATCTCGGGGTCATGGATGGAGCCCTGCATTGGGCTCCACGGTCAGTGGGCCGTCTGCTTAAAGATTCTCTCCCTCTGCCTCTCCCCCCACCCTCTCTTTCTCTCTCTCTCTCTCTAAAATCAATCAATCTTAAAAAAAAAAAGAAAAAAATATTTTTAGTGGGAGGAAGTACTTTTATATTCATCCACATTTATGAAAAATAAATTGAATATTTAATATTGCATTTAAAATAGTTGCAAAGTCAGTAAAATAACTGTGAATCTCTTTGTTTCCCAAGAAAAATGTTCTTGGGGAAGAAAAAAGAATCCACTCAAACCAGCTCAAATCAGGTTTTCTAAGAGCCTTCCAGATTAGGCTCTCCAAGCCCTTCTAAGTAGTAAGGTCACAACCAAAATAGTTTTAATTTCATGTGTTCTATAGTTAGCACACTAATTTTAGCTTGTTACATACTAGAGTTAGATCTCTACATACTGATGCATGCATAGTTTAAACACTGTCAAGATTTGTATATCATTGGTATGCCAAAGGAATTAATTTATCGGACTACTTGAAAATGTTTTAACATGCAAAATATTTGAAAGATGTTGAGAGTATTTTTAATGATTGAATTTGTTACATATTTAGTCAAAGCTGTGTTTGTTTATATTTAGAACTGGTGAGAACATGAATGATAGATAAAACTTTAAGTAAATTTTAAAGTAGAAAGACGCACAGTTACATATAAACCTTAAACACTTTAATTCTAAAATCAAATTTAAAATTTTCCCCAAATAGGTGATATAGTGGGAATGTCAGAGATAAAAGTATATTAGTTTTTTAAGAAATCTGATTTCCTTTTATAATTTTTTTTTAGATTTTATTTATCTATATGACAGAGAGAGAGAAAGTGAGAGAGCACGAGCCAGGGGGAGGGGCATAGGGAGAGGGAGAAGCCTACTTCTGGCTAGGCAGGAAGCTGGACAGGGGGCTCAATCCCAGGACCCTGGGATCATGACCCTAGCTGAAGGCAGACCCTTAAGCGACTGAGCCAACCAGGCGCCCCAAGAAATCAGATTTCTCGATCTGCTCTTAAAACCCAGAAAATCTGATTTCTCCTTCTGATCAATTGAAGTAACAAGAGCCGGATGTATCTTTCCTACTGAAACAGTTGGAAAACTGTACAAAATCTAAGCTGCACAATTTTTCAAACCCAGGGCAATGGGCAATGCAGTGTTATGATTTCTGAGAGAAGGAAAACAAACTGAGTCCTAAAATTGTAGGAGCTCACTGCTGTGTCTGCAAGCAGCACTGCAAGAAGGAGAAATGCAAAGTGAACCCAGAAGTCTTCCTCAGTTGAGGAGACAAGAGTTCAGAATAGGGAAAAGGAAGCTGGCTAGAATTTTTGGGCACAGTGACAGATGGGAGGGGGGTAGAGAGTGAGAGATAGGGGTCCACAGATCCAGAGATCTAGAGATCTGCAGAGAGGTTCCCCTCAAAACTTTAGCTGAGTGTGAATTTGCACACGTGCGAGAGAAAACTACCTGAGGTGGAGCAAGAACCCCCCAAAAAGGAGTAGACATTCTTTCACATAGATTTTTTCCATCCAATATCTGCCTGAAGAATATCCCTTAACATCTCTCAAAGCCAAAGGCAGCTACCAATAAATTCTCTTAGTTTTGCAAATATTTTCTCCCAGGCTTGTCTTTTTCATTTTCTTAGCATTATCTAAGGAAGACCATAAATTTTTAATTTTGAGAAAGTTTATTTTTTTATATTTATGTTTCATGTTTTTGTGTTATATTTTTAGTCTTTGTGAAATACAAAGTTTCAAGTATTTCTCTTGTTTTTCCCCAACAGTTTATAGTTTTAATTCTGATATTTATGTCTTTGATCTAATTCAAGAAAAGTTTTGTGTATATAATGAGATAAGAGCCTTTGTTTTTTTAGCATATGGGTATCTAAATATTCCAGCACCATTTGTGGAGAAGCTCATTCATTCTCCCATAAATTATCTTATTCTTCTGTGAAAAATGAACCTATCATATATGCATGGGTCTATTTATGTTTCCTACATTCTATTCTACGAAACATGTTGTTAGTTATGTCAATACTGTACTGTTTTCATTAGTCAAATTTGAAATGTTGCCTTAAAATTGTTTATGATTTTCTTCCATTATCCTTATAATATCTGTAGTCTCTGCAGTGTTGTCTCATCTTTTTTTTTTTTTAAGATTTTATTTATTTATTTATTTATTTATTTATTTATTTATTTGAGAAAGAGATTGAGAGAGAGACAACAGGGGCAGGGGCAGAGGGAGAAGGAGAGAAAGAATCTCAACCAGACTCCCTGCTGAGCGTGGAGCCAGATATGGGCCTCAATCCCACAACCCTGAGATAATGACCTGTGCCAGAATCAAGAGTCAGGTGCTCAACCAACTGAGCCACCCAGGTGCCCCATGTTTCATCTTTTATTTCTAGTATTGGTAATTTCTATTGTCTCCCATTTTTGTCCTCATCAGTCTGGTTAGCTATTCACTTTATTGATATTTTTAAAGAACTGACTCTTAGTTTTATTGATTTTTTCCTCTATTTTTTTCTGCTTTTATTTACTTCTTTTTTATTATTAACTTTCTTGTCATTATTTTAAATTTAACTTGCTAAACTAACTTTTCTAGTTTTAACGTGAAAATTTAGAACATTAATGTGAGAATTTTCATATTTTCCAATGGTAATTTTTAATGCAGAACAGCTCCTAGAATCTACAAAGAGGCAGGTATGGTTTGTGTTCTCACCAGGCAGGTAGAAAGAGTTTATAATACTGAAGCATCAAGTAGAATTCTTACCCTAGTAGCGAGGTAAAATTGGACCTGGACAAAATACTACTCGGGCCCCTTCTAAGAAAGCTTAAAAGCAAGTTCAAAAGCCCAACTAATTCTGAATAACTAAACCAACACTATGTAAAGGATTACAACACAGCCTGCAGTCAAAACATAAAATTCACAATATTCAGCATCTATTACAAAATAACCAAGGCTAAAGGAAGCAGGAAAATATGACTCACAACCAAAATAAAAAGTAATTGATATAAATAGATCCATAAATGAAAAGGATTATGGAACTCAATGAGAATTATGTTAAAATGGCTATTATAGTTCATATGCTTAAGAAGGCTGACCAAAACATGAGAAGAATGAGAAAACAAACATACTAACCTATTATAAAACCCAATGGGACACGTAGAGATGAAAATTACACTATTCTAAGTGAGAATAAGATGGGTGGGATTGATAACAAATGGGAGAAAGGATGGGTTAACTGATGGTACTACTATGACAGTTTTTCACACATTTGAATGTGTTGTTCTTATTCCATTAACAATATTTTCTATTTGTCCTTATGACTTCTTTGACCCATGAGTTATTTAATTTTCAGGTGTATGGAGATTTTAAATGTATGTTTCAATTACTAATATCTAATTCAATTCCCACATGGCCAAATATATATACTTTGATTTAAACCCTTCCAAATTTATTACAATTTGTTTTCTAGCCAAGAGTATGGACTGCGTTGATGAATATTCCAAGTGTACTTGTAAAAAATATGTATTCCATGGCTGTTGGGTAGAGTGCTTTATGAATATAAGTATGCCAAGTGGATTAATTATGTTACAATCTATAAACCTGAAGCTTTTCTTTTTGTTCTATCAATTACTATGAAGGAATAATTGGATTTACCTATTTCTCCTTTCAGATCTACAAGTTTCTGTTTTATGCATTTTGAAGCACTATCATTAGGACCATAAATATTAGGAATGTTTTGTCCTTTGATGAAATGATCAATTTGTCAATATGTCCCATTTTATTCATAGTAATATTCTTTGCTAATCCATATTATTTCTATCTCCTAAACCCCCACAATTACTTACTAATTTTTCATCAAACACTGAATTATTTCTTAGAGAGGTTTAAAAATAAGAAGTATATTTTATTTTACCCAAGTAGTTGCCATTTCTGCTACCAGAAGAGGACTGGGAAGACAGAAAAATATCTAGAGTAATAGGAGCTGAAAAATTTCCAAATATGATGAAAATTATAAACCTACAGATTTAAGAAGCCCAATGAATCTCAAGCATAAGAAAATCCCACAAATTATGTTGAGACACATCATAATTGTGTGGCAAAAACAATGATAAAGAGAAAAATCTTGCATCTATAAGAGGGGTGTGCCTGGGTGGCTCAGTCTGTTAAGCATCTGACTTAAGCTCAGGTCATGATCTTGGGGTCCTGGTATCCAGCCTCAGGTCAGGCTCCCTGCTCAGCAGGGAGTCTGCTTCTCCCTTTCCCTCTTTCTCTCTCCCCTCCCTCTGCCACTCCCTCCACCCTGCCTGCTCTCTCTCTCTCAAATGAATCAAAATCTAAAAAACAAACAAACAAAAACCAACAAAACAGCCAAAAGAAAACCACATTATATATAGAGAAATGAAAATAAGAATGGCAATAGATTTCACATGCAAAGATATGCAAGACAGAAGATAATGGGATGACATATCTGAATTATGAAAAATTGCCAATCTAGATTTATCTAGAAAGAAAACCTTTCAAAACCAAAGGTGAAAAACGTTATCATGCATATTTAGGTAGATTTCAGAGTTCTATCATTATTTTTTTTAAACCAAAGGTAAAATTAAATAGACATTTTTAATAAATATGTGTCACTTTTTTCCCCACAAATAAATATTAAAGAACTGTCCAATAGCATTATAAGATACTTAACAACTATCGGCACATAAATACACCAAGAATGAGGCCAAAATGCATACGCAAAATCTCGCCTTCTCTGGGAGTCTTTCTTTGATTCTTTTCTATCATTATTTAAATTCTTCTTTGTGTCTAGTTTACTTAATATTTTTAAGCAAAGACGTCATTACAATCATATCTAATTCTTTATTTCTTTTTAATTTCCCCCAAAGACTGCAGGCTTTGTGCCCCACTGTTCATCTCCCACCTTCACTCTGGTCCTGTGGCCATGTCTCCTCAAGATCCCAAGAGTTTATAGGATGGAGATGATGTCCTCTATGGGGAACAGACCTCCTTTCTACCTTCCAGTACCTAGGATCTTGGCATTACCTGTCTGCACCTCACTGAACCTTTTCCTAGGACCTGAACAGATCTCTACCCAAGATTTAGCTGCCTATGGCCAAAACACTCCAGTGTGCACATTTCAGGACCAAGGAATATCCAGGGTATGCATCTTCATAATGTGGAAATAACTCCTCACATTACAGGATGAAGTGGGGCTAGGATGCAGGTGACCTCCATTGGCCATTAACTTCTGATGAGGAAGGCTGGAGTTCCTTCATCATCATGGTTTTCAGAGTTACTAAGAAGGCATATTTTTCAAGACAAGAGGCTAGAACATATTTATTTTGTTAGCTTTGTAGCATTTAAATGATAACACATATGGTTTATAGATGCGTATTTATACTCTTGCCTTCGACGCCTCAATGGGGAAAGTGACTCATTTAAGTATCAGTCACGTTTAGGTTGGTGTTCACCACACTATATATGTTCAATAAATATTTCCTGAATAAACGAAACAGCTAGCTAAAAAATCACACAGTTATAAAACTGCCTATTTCTAAGAGTTTGCAACCTAACAAGGAAGACAATATGAGAATTGTGAAATTGAAATTCAAAACATTTTATGATATATATGGTATGTAATATGTTAAATTTATTCTAAAATTGAAGTCGTTTAACCAGAAATATCAGGATATGTGATATTCTTTTCATGAATTAAAAAAAGTGACTTTTTTCTTTAAGTAGTAAAATCTTAAAATTAATTTATTTGGAAATTTAACTTCATGGAATTAGGTTTTCCTGCCTTAAACAGAGAACAGCACCGTACTCACACAACGTAACCTTTTCTTCAGGAAATAGATTCCTGTTTGTGAACAACTTTATTGCTTTCTGAATTGTATTTGGATAATTTGAAGTTTTTGACTTCCTTATATACGTTGTTGACATTAATAATATGTTTTCTTAGGTACTATTTTCCATGACTTAGGAAGACTAATAATTCTTCAGCCACTAGGGCTGAAGGAGCCATGAGAGAAAATTTGGCTTAATTTCCCCAAATATTAAAATGACTGAGGCCTAGCAAGGCTTGTGAACAATTAGAGGGTAGGTCTCAGGTTCTAGGTTCTATTCCACAGATTGGGTTGGCAGAAAATGACCTCTGGATAAATATATTTTTTCCATATAACAGTGGCACAATTTATGGGAAGAAAATGAATTTAAGTAGTCTGCATTTCTCACCAAAGAGCATCTTATCTTAAACCCAAAATAAAACAAAGGTAAAAACTAAGAAAAGTTTAGAGGCATATATTTCCAAACACAGCGTTATAAGCAGAGAATCTGAGGTACGATAAAGCCAACAGAGCAGGATATGATTGCCATTGAAAAGACTGTTACTCACAGTTCTCAAGAGGAGGAAGTATGTCACACCATCGAGGACCACGTTAGGGAAGCAGCAAAATCAGTCAGGAGGCTGAGGGAGAGGGGTTCCATGGACAAGAGCTTTTATCGTGGTTTCTGTGAGATGGGATGGGAGGTTAAGATAAGCAGGCTTAAGACTGGCTAGTTGAGTAATCTCAGCAGTGTCTGGGGGCAGAGGGTTTGTGCCTGGTTGTCCGGTGTCTGGTCCTAGGGAGGTTAGGACAGGTGGATGGTGGCTTGGAGTGTGAAGGTTCAGTAGAGGAGGTCGTTGGAGTGTGGGTTCTAGATTTGTTGCTTGGTATTTGATAAGCACACTGGGAGGAGGTGGGGGACAGTGATGACGGAGGCAGAAGACCATCATGACGCAGGCATATTATGGGGTTGTTCGGAATATGCACACAGGACAGATGTTAAGGCATCAAGTTTACAGAAGCCAGAAACATGGTTAATACAGCAAAGAATAAGAATATCCAGGCTTGTGATAAAACTTGAAATGTGGAAGATATTGAGGAAATGTGTTCATTGATCTCTCTACGATGACACCAAGATCTTTTCCCACAGAGTTTACAACTAATTCAAAATCTGTCAGTAAGATCAAAGTGCTTAAATTTTCCTTTCCAAGATGTATTGCAGTTTATACACATCTAGGTGATTTTCTTTTCTTAAATTTGTATCTCTCTTGCTAGGATTGTCTGTAGTTCTCACTACTTATCCACACCACAACCAAGCTACAGAATTGCTATCACTCTGAAAACGTCTCTCTTTGTTTAGTAACTCTGTGTTCCTGACCCTTGAAAGATTCATTTCTTAGGCTCAAATATCTAATGTATTAATCACTCTCTTTATTCAAATATTCAATTCCCATTAATACTACATTTTCAGATTGTTTTGGGGGAACTTATAGGAGAAATGTTGAAACCCAAAACTATTGAGAGATTAGAAATGAATCCAATTTAATGAATTATTTTAAGTATAGGCAAAAGGAGACTTGCCTTTTCTCTATAATATATTAGATAATTTAATATATTAGATAGTTTTGTAATGGCTCCAAAATTCAAGACAATGATTACTATAAAAATTATAATAGATAATTTGAATTTATAAAAATAAAACAATTAAGATAAATTATGCTTTTTGTGACCAAGAAAAACTTAGATGCAAAAGAGATTAATAACTATATCCTTAAAATATACTTAGTAAAACAATTTTTATGAAATCTGAAAGATAGAAAACTCTGAAAATGTGCTGAATTATGCCAATAAAGTATTTATTTTAATACAAGAATAAATATTTTAAATCCTGAGGCTGGTTTCAATCATACTTTTATCACTATGTTCCTTAGTGAATATGCTAGACATTGGTGATTTTCAAGTAACAAAAATAACACAAACCTGACAATGTAATTGGGGCGATTTTATAAATATTGCCCAATAAAATGTTTAAAGGTTAAGATATTTTTATAGCATTTCATTATTTGAGGATAAGATCCCAAAATGGAAAGGAAATAGCATCCTCAAAAAACCAAAATCGTAGTACAATTGTTTAAAAAAAAATGGCATTAGAGGGCACTATTGTATGCTTTGTAGGGACTGCAAACTTGAATGTTTTGCTAAGTCTAGAAATTGTATGGCATAAAACTTTCTCTAGCTATTTTTGATACCTTGACTTAAATAGATTTAAAGATTATAAAGTTTTGTCATCTGACAAAAGAAAGAAAAAAATAGGAATGAAGGGAAGAAGAAAGGGAGAAAGTGAGGGAGGGCAGAAGGAGAGAGAATGTACTATGAGAGGCATGATTCCTTAAAGCTGAGGATCAAGAAAGAAAACATCGGGGATATAACTGGAAGCATAAACTTTAGAAATATCAAAATTGCTGAAGAAAAGAAACAAGCTGAAGAGGAAAAACATCCACAAAACTTTTTTTTTTTTTTTTTTTTACTATTTGCATTATTTAGGTTAGAGTCAGAATGTTTATGGCTTCACAAAATTTGACATAGTCAGGTGACCACCTTGAACTTCCTACCATAGAGCTCTTCAAGAAAAATACTAAGTTACTCTCAGGCCACATTTATATATGTTTACTTATTATTTGCTGGGTACTGAGGGATTATAAATTAAATAGCTCTTGATCTCAGCTTTCAAAGGATATATAATTTTTGTTTGTTTATTTGCTTAAGGTTAGTAACTAAAACGACTATAGGAAGCTATGAGGTTGCTGATTATAACATTCCATAGTAATCAAATACTTTGATAGTGAGTATCGTATTTAAACCCCAGTAAGGTAGCATGTCTGCTAAGCAGAACTAGAAACTAGAAAACTCCTGTGGCCATTTGGGCAAATCACTATCTTTTCTCTTCTTTGTACCAATGTCACATGAATAGGGCACATTAAAACAAAGTATCTGTAACACAATTGGGATTATTAAGTGCACTTTTGAAAAAGAAAAAAATGTGAATATTTTCATATTTCTACCATAAAGACCTTCTCTATAGAGAACAACTTAAAAATAATTTACTCACAAATCTTTCCCATCCTAGTCTATCACATGTTCTCTGTGTGCAGGTGTGGATCTATTTCTCACAGGCTAATTATTTTATATTACATGCATTATGCTGTTGTGTACTTTCAGACACTTGAGGGTGGTTTTGTTTATTTGTTTGTTTTGTTTTGTTCTCCCCTTGGAATATTTTCTGGTTTTAGATGTGTTAGCTTCTTACTCTAGTTTTTTTTTATTTGGTTGATCAGCAAGTTGCTAAAATTTTGCTGCTGCCCTAGTTAGGAGGATCTGTCGAACAGTTTTAGTTATATTGTCTGGTCATCTTTGGCAATACCAAGGATTTCTTTGCTGCAACTTAATAAATAATCTGGACTACAAAGTATGCCCCTTTACTCAGACCTTGTGCAGCTATTAATCCTGGGCTGGTTTCACTGAAGCACTTGATTATAGCTGGTCAACGTACCATATTGCTATTCCAAAACCCACTGGGGAGATTATGGGAGAGAGAATAAGAGAAAGTTCTTTTTTCTTACGCCAAGAAAATCTGAGTTTCCAGTCAGATTGTTAGAACATTAATAGCCATAATTCCTTTTTAGAAATGAGCCTATATATATATTTAAAATAATATTTAAAAAAATGGTCCTAGAGTTAGAAGATCTGCAGTGAACTCTGGGTTCTGCTCTGAACTAACTGTAGGGTCCAGGGGAATTTATGAACAGTCACTGACTCTAAGTGAAGGCATACTGTTGTAAGATCTCTGAGGCCTCCTGCAACATTATCTGTGCTTCCAAACACATTCATAGAGTAGCCGGGATGTAAGAGTTTAGAAGCTCTTCATGTCTCGAATCAAGTAGCCTCATTAAATTACTAAACCTTTATGAAGTGTTCATCATATCTGAGGAGTGTTAGTCTTTTACACAGAATGAGAGAATGGGCTAGAAAACTCTCTCCTCTCTTTGTCAGTGTGTGTGTGTGTATCCGGAAGTGTATAAATAAAATTTGTAACTGAGTTTTTTTCTGGATACCGGGACTGAGGATTTTTTTTACTTTCTTCTTTCGTCTTTTTCTATACACATTTTCTACAATTTTTATCTACAGAAAAACAAAAAAAAAATGAGTAAAATTTTAAATAGATAAATGATCAAAGTAATTCCTTTCTTGACACAGGGTAATTACAGGGAAGTGAGAGTGAAAGGATAAACCATACAAAATCATAACCTGTTTTTGATTTCAAATTTTTTTTTAAGATTTTATTTATTTATCTGACAGAGATAGAGACAGCCAGCGAGAGAGGGAACACAAGCAAGGGGAGTGGGAGAGGAAGAAGCAGGTTTCCAGGGGAGGAGCCTGATGTGGGGCTGGATCCCAGAATGCCAGGATCACGCCCTGAGCCGAAGGCAGATGCTTAATGACTGAGCCACCCAGGTGCCCCATGATTCAAATTCTGATGTCTATTAATTCCTAAGTTATCGAGCACATCCACATTATTTACATGGTTGGCGTAACTGCTTTTGCATGGACTCTGGATTCTGTTTGGATTCTTAACGATGGTTTGCATACTAGTTACATTTGATGCATGTCATCAATTAATATTTATCCTTTTTCCAACTTTAAGGCCAAAGGTTAACCTCTTCTTGTCTACTGACTATCATTTTTGTTATGCAGTATCTACAGAAAACAAGGTCAGTAAAAAGATTTATTTCATGAAGTGTTTTCGAGCAAATAAATTACATTTTCTTTCATAGTCAAGGCTACCTTGTTAGCATTTGATTAAATGCTTCAATAATTTTTTCCATGGTAATGTGTTTCAAAGGAGGTAAGTACTAATAACAGCTGTGCACCTGTAGTTAATGTGTTGTTAAATTGATAGAGAAAAGCAATATTGATGTAATAACTCTCATTCATGCATTATCTCTCAACACAAAGTTTATAATGAAGAGTGAGCTGACATTCAGAAAATAAATAATCTAATATTAATTGTGAATTCTTTAACATGCCCAGACAATTGTGTAATTTTGAATAACATTTTTCAGCATTTATTTCAGAATTAGTTAAAATTCACCTTCCCACAAAAACGTTCATATTTCTTCTCTTCATAGAAAATGTTAAATTTTCTAGTCTAGTTTTTTAAATGAGTACAATTAAAGTCTTCATCAGAAGAAATGAAATTTGCATAAACATACATGCCTTAATAGCCTTTGGTACTGAAACAGAAATTACTCTTCTTCTTGATATACTGAATCTGTTGCACAATTATTACATTGCTCTAATGTCTTTATAACTGGATGTTTGTTATTCATCTTTTGTTAAAGTTCATTTTGTTTGTGAACAATGCATTTGAGCACTATCCAATAATTTATTTCAAATTTGTGTTAATTGTGGGAAGTTAATTCTTACATATTTATTGAGTCCTGCAAAGTTGAACAGTAAATTTATTCAAATTAATGTGACTTAAATTAGAGCAAGCCAATTTGGTACTGCTAGAAAAATTGTCTAGATTGTTTTCAGTGCTTATTCAATGATAAGTTATTTCTTTCATATCAACTTTATTGGAAGGTATGTCCCTGGTTGCAGTGAAGAAATAAATGCAAGACTTTGGAAAGCACTTTTTCACTTGGAAACTCTCTCTCTGTCTGTCTCGGTCTCTTTATCAAGACAAAATTACAAAGTATTACCTTCTGTGTTCATGAAAATGCAATGAAACCAGCCATTCCTTTGATAAAACTGTCTCAGAATTAGCACCACCTCTCCTTTATGCCCTAGGAATCAGACATTTTGTTAATTTTCATGAAAAACAGTCAATTCCCCATCCATTTTTTACTTAGTTCTGCAAAAATAACTGACTCAGTAAGTGGCAAGCCCAGTGTGGGAAACATACAGAGAAGCAGTGTCATTTGTATATTTCACCTTTACTGCCCTCCATTTGTCCCTAAGTTCTAGGTATACTAGATACAACAAGGAGTACTTGTTCTAAAAACCTCAAGATGCATATCTGTTTGTTGTTTTGATAGAGGGGGAGTATCTGTGAAATTACAACCTGAATTCTCTCATCAAAAGGGGAATTTATCCATGTGATGAAATCATGTACGTGTGTGTGTGTGTGTGTGTGTGTGTGTGTGTGTGAACGTGCACAAGATATATTAGGTGAAAAGAAACGTGTTTTACAAGAAAATATACAATAATCTCACCTAGATTTTAAAACAAACTCATTACTTCTACTGCTATGGCTATCATCCCTCCTAAATGCTAGTGCAAATATACAGAAAAAATTAAAATTAGAAGGCTAAGAATAAAACTGTTAAATTAGTCATCAGAGGGGCAGGGATTTCAGAGAGCTTTCAGGGCCTCACAAACTTTAAGAATCATTATACAGGTAATATTTTTTGTTTGTAACCTCTGCATCGAAATCAGTAGAATCATATTATCAAGCCAGCCCTATCAGATAGACATTTATATTTCATTTCATATGCTACTACACAGAATGCCACAGTAACATTCTGTGTCTTCTTACATATGTGTGTGTTTTTCTAGAATACAGACTAAAGTGCAATCTTTAGGTCACAGCATATATTCACTTGAAATTTTACCTGATTCTGCCAAATTGCTGTCCAGTGGCTACACTGATGTCTTTTAATCATCTTTCTATGAAAGTCCACATCTCTACTACCCTCACCAATGCAAGTTATTACCTAGTGCTTTAAAATTTTGCTAATCTTCTAAGTGCAAAAATGGTATATAACTTTGTCTATCGCTTTTGATAATTCATATCTATGACCTCCTTTTTAATAATGAAAATGTATGATTTCAGAATCATCAATAATAATATTGAATGACTAGCACTGAATATGGTAAGTTAGGGGAATTCAATTTTTTAAATTAAAACCATTGTTTTGTTAGACTCTATAGTGGTTTAAATTTTACCTTACGAAAACAGGGTTTTGACCATCTACAATGGCCTTTAAATGCATTAAGCAAAACTAGGTTTCAGACTTTTGAGGTCTAGGCAAGGGGAATATTTTCAGGATGTCTCAAAGTTCTTGAAAAGGTTAGATGAAGTTCTGCAGAAATTTATCAAAAGCCAGAGTTTAAAATAAACTAACTAACCCATTTTCTTCCACAACAAAAGCGAACACCAAATCTAGTATGTATTAAATTAAAGGGTCTTGGTTGGCTTTAGAGTAGGTGATAAGAACAGATTTCTCATCCCAACTTAGTATAGATTCCATGTGTGTCAGTGCATGGCCAACCAGAGAAGTCAAATCAGTAAGATTTTTGTCAGTCAGATGTATATCAGTAGGATACATATCGTGTGTGTCTCCACACAGAGATTTATTACAAAGAATTGGCTTATACGTTTGTAGGAGCTGGGCAACCAAGGCCAAATCCGTAGAGCAGGCACCCAGGAGGAAGATAACAAGCAGGATGGGACTCCAGGGACATGAGTCAAAGTTGTCTGAGAAAATAATTTCTTTCCTCTCTGGGGATCACCAGATTTGCTCCTAAGGCCTTCCAGCTGATTAAGTCAGGCCCACCAAGGTTACTCAGGATAATTTCCCTTAAAGTCAACTGATTAGGAACTTGTATTACATCTGCAAATTCCCTTTGCATCAGGCACTAGATTTGTGTTTGACTGTATGACAGGGACTGTAGCCTGGCTGAGCTGACAGCACAAAATTTATTGTACCATGCAGCCACCCCGTTTTTCTTTCTTTCTTTTTTAAAAATTCACATTAAATTTACAAAAGTGATCTCTTCTCTTGGTACAAATTATCCTATCTCTTTATGAGTAAAGTATAAAAGCAACTACTGAATCTAAAATTAGAGGGTCAGTAGGACAGGTATGGGAGGGAAGGCTGTCACTGAACTTTCATTTAAACAGTGTATGATGGTCTTTATTGTTGTGTTGAAACTGAGAGATTATGCAGACAACATTCTACATGGAAGGCAAGAAGGCTCTAAGCACAATTATTCCAAAATTAAATATTACTACAAACTATCAACAAAGGTTGTAATGAGAATATATCCTTGCCAATTTTTTTTTTCCTTATAAACATTCAGAATTTACACAGGTGCTTTCATAGTTTTCAACTGATAGATGACAGAAAATTTGGTGTATGCACCTGGTTATGGGAGCCCCCATTTGAAGAGATACCAGTTTTTCCATATAGATGAGAAATCTTTCTGGTACAATTCACAATTATTTGCAGTTACATTGCTCTTCCATCTTTGATTCAGAAGAAAGGAATCTATCAGGCTTTCAGTTTTGTGAACTCATCAAAAACCTTTGGATGTTGAAACAGAAACTGACCCTGAAGTCAGAGTTTGGATTGACAGAAACATCTGTTGGTGGACGAAGCCATTTTTAAAAGCTTAACTGAGGATTGGGGGTTTTGCTATTCAGCACTTCCACATTCTTCTCAACAGTAACTTATAATTTGACATAATTTTGAATGCACTGAGTACTTCCACCTCCTAACCCACTCCTAGATTAATATCCTCTACTAACATGATATGGTTTTTACGGTAAAAAATTTGGAGTAAGCTCAGAGCTAATTGGTCATAGTATAGAATTCCTTTTCGGGGTGGGGGAGAGGGAAATACAGTATGCTAAAATCCAAAATCATTCATTTAGTAGATATATTTTATTTTCTATTTTAAAATATTTATTTATTTATTTTAGAAAGAGCATGCATGAGAGAGCACAATGGGGAGGGGCAGAGGAAGGAGAGAGTCTCAAGCTGACTCTGCACGATTGCAGAGCCTGACAGAACCTGATGCGGGGTTCCATCTCTCAACCCTGATCTCAGGACCTGAGCCCAAACTGAGTCAGGTGTTTAGCTGACTGTGCCACCCAGGCACCCCAGTGAGTATATTTTTAAAAAGTGACTTATAGTCACTAATTCTCTAAAGCGGGTGTTATCAATTATTTTCAACTAATTTTGGAGAACTTTCCAGGGTGTCTGTTTCATTAGGTGCTCATTATAGCATTATTGGGAATTTTTTCTTTTCTCTCTCTTTTTTTCTTTTCTCCTTCTTCTTTTTAATTTAGCTCAGGGGACAAACAGATTTAAAGTCAAAACCATCATGAATACAGCCACTTTCAGGCTTCAGTAATTTCTGCGTTTGTATATAGGAAAGACCAAGGAGGGTAAAATCTTGCCTCTGCCTACAGTCACCATTTAAGGAAATGTTCTTCTATGCAGGTGGGAGTTTGGGTTAAGTGCTTTAGCTCTAATGAGTACACCAATCCTACTTTCCATTTGGTTGATTTTAAAAGTTCTTAGGATCTGCCATTAATAAGTACATGGAGGGCCTGCAATTTGAACTATTTGCAGGCGATATAACTGCCACTTTTACTGCTTCCCAAATCTTTCTAAATGCCTTTTTTTTGTGTGTGTGGAAAAAATACAATATTTTATCTGAAATAGCTGAAAAATAAACCAGCCATTCGTTTTTCTATACATTCCAGTGTGCTCTCTAGAGCATTTGCTTCTACGTAAATCACAACTGCAGGACCCTAATCCCTTGTGAAGTCTTCATCTGATTGGGGCCAAAGAGCTGGAACATGTTTTACTCTGTTTGATCCCTATATCAAAGTACCATGGACGGGTGACTTATAAAGGACAGAAGTTTGTTTCTCATGGTTCTGAAAACTGGGAAGTTCAAAATTAAGGTGCTGGTTAAGAGCTCTCTTTGGGTAAATAGAGGGTAGTTTTTCACTGTGTCCGCACAGGGTGGAAGGGACTAGGGAGCTCTATGTGGCCCCTTTTATTGGGCCTGCCCTCATGATCTAATCCCCTCCCAAAGGCTCACGTCCTAATACCATCATTTAAGGTGGGGAGGATTTCAATATATGAATTTTGAGGGGACACCAACTTCAATCTATAGTAGAACAGAAATAAAAATAACCAAGCCTACTCAACTATCTGACCAACACCCATGTAGCATTTGGCATCCATGGCATTCCTGAAGGATGCTTAGCAGAAGAGAGAACAAAGTAGGAGATATTCTTGCTCCTGCTGCCCGCCTCTCTGATTCTCTGGACACACCTATGCCCATTGGGCACCACTGTCTTTCTGCAGACACCAGTGCTTCCCACTTAGCACTGCTATGTCTCTCTTGGTTCTTCTCTCACTTGAATTAAAGCCATGGAACATCTCAGGTACAAAAACCGTGCAGTAGATTTTGCAAATTTTGCAAACACTTTTCCTCCCTGTGTTGCGCTTTTCTGGAGAAGCTCCAAAATGAAATGCTGCTCCCATGCCTTGCAGAATTTTTTCTTATTACTTTCCCAATTCTGTTTGCTAACAAAACTTGAAACTTAATGGGACAGTTCATTTCCATGCCTCAAAAATAATCTAATGGTGGTCAGGGTGCAGGACGGCAACATGTTCTATTCAGAATTACCTCTCCACATAGATAACAAAAATGTATTAGTTGATGAAACACTTATGTTTTTGTAATCTTCCATCACAACAAGATACTTTTAAAACTCCTTGTTTCCTCACGTAAATAGGATCCTGAGGACTCTGCTCCCCTCAAATGGCCAGACCTGTTTCACATGCACAACTGAGCATAGCTTAGGTTCAAGCAAGGTCTCAAAATACACTGGATTTTTATTCCTGGATCAAGCGACACCAGCAGAGAACTTACTCATTGGACCTTAAAATATTATTGCTTCTCAACCATCAGCTCTCCTCCATGGATCCACCCACCTCTCATATTCTTACAAAACATGAAACTTAAAACTCACAAATAAACTTATTTGCCTCTTATAGAGTTGTTGAATTCTTCCACCCTTCCTTCTCTTTCTTCCCTCCCTCCTTTTCCTTCCTTCCTTCCCTCCCTCCTTCCTTCTTTCCTCCCTCCCTCCCTCCCTTCCTCCCTTCCTTCTTTCCTTCCTTCCTTCCTTCCTTCCTTCCTTCCTTCCTTCCTTCCTTCCTTCCTTCCTTCCTTCTTCCCTTCCTGCCTTCCTCCCTTCCTCTCTCCCTTCCTCCCTCCCTCTCTCCCTCCCTTCCTTCCTTGTTTCCTTCCCTCCTGCACTATCAGTTGCTATCTGCCCTCTTTATGAAAATCTGGGAATAAGGTGGGGAATGGTATTTCATACTTCAGAATCCAAATAAACTTATTTGCCTCTTATAGAGTTGTTGTTGAATTCTTCTTCCCTTCCTTCTCTTTCTTTCCTTCTTTCCCTTCCTTCCTTCCTTCCTTCCTGCCTTCCTGCCTTCCTCCCTTCCTCTCTCCCTTCTTCCCTCCCTCTCTCCCTCCCTTCCTTCCTTGTTTCCTTCCCTCCTGCACTATCAGTTGCTATCTGCCCTCTTTATGAAAATCTGGGAATAAGGTGGGGAATGGTATTTCATACTTCAGAATCCAAGCAGCAACAGCAATTTTTCTTCTTGTAAACAAGTTCAATTTTGTAAAATGGAATGTAACAAATGGCTTTTGTCATTGATTATTTCCCTGTCTTTGCTAGCAGAGTTAATACAGCATTCCTATCCTATGATCTACTTCTCCTTTTCTCTTTTTATTTCACTGCATTTGTCTTAATCTTTTTGGGCTGCCGTAAGGAAATACCTTAGACCAGATGGCTTACACCTAAAGGCATTCATCTCCCACAGTCTGGAAGCTTGGAGGTCCCAGATCACAGTGCAGGCAGACCTGCTTCCTGGTGAGAGGCCTCTTTCTGACTTTTGTAAATAACTGTCCACTCACTCATGACCTTTCCTCAGTGCACATGCATGGGGAGAGAGGGATCTTGCTGTCCTTCTTTTCTTATTTGGGCATTAATTCCACCATTTTGTTCCACGCTGATGACTTCATTTAGACCTAATCATCTCCCAAAGGCCTCTCTTCCAAATACCATCACATTGAGCTAGGGCTTCAGTATGTGCATTTTGAGAGGACACAAACATTCAGCCACAATACTTTTGTATTTGCTGCAAATATTTTTATAAACCACCTAAGGATCATTTTGGTGTCAAGATGGAAAGAAATTTAATTTCATATACAGAAATACATCCTGTTTTAATATAAAGAGAAACAGGTCAAGCCCTGCAGTGTCTTGGAAAGCACACGGTATGGTCACCTCAAGACCAAAAGGCTCTTTAGCAGAAGACACAACTTTTTATATCTTGAGTTTGTGTCTAGAAATAATATGTAGCTGACCTAAAATATATTTCTTCTTTTTCATGTATGTTCATGTTTCATTGCACACATAAGAAAAAGGTTCACCGGTTAGTGCCATTTTTGTTGCAAATATTCATTCACTTTGTTAGCTAACCTAACTGCTATCAGATGACATTTACATGAATATTTTTATTAATGGGTATTACCTAGTTCCATTCAGCACCTAACTCACGAAATGCTTACTATTCCTCATTCTAGACTGATTCATCCTGCATATCTGAAAGGAAGGGCACCTTCCATATGGCCATCTGTCTAGGATTGGAAGACTGCTCCAACCTCCACCACATGGAAGAGTTTGTTCTATCTCACCCAGTTTTGTTTCATTTTTAATTAAAATGGAGTAGGAAGCAGGAAAAAGGCATGCATGGCAAAATAATTATTAGGATAGTTTTACAAAATAAAGATCTTCCTCGACTTATGATAGGGTTACATCTCCATAAACCCATGGAAAGTTGAAAATCTTCCTAAGCCAAAATGTATTTAATACACCTAACAGAACATCACAGCTTAGCCAAGTCCACCTTAAACATGCTTAGAACACTCATATTAGCCTACAGTTGGGTAAATTCATCTACCACAAAGCCTATTGTATAATAAAGTGTTGATGATCTCAGGTAATTTAGTGAATACTGTATTGAAAGTGAAAACCAGAATGGCTTTGTGGGGACAGAAGGTTGTCAGTATATCAGTTGTGGACGCTTGTGATCACTGGTTGACGGGGAGCGGTGGCTGCTGTGCCCAGCATCATGAGAGAGGATCTGACTGTACGTCACTAGCCCAGGAAAAAATAAGAATTCAAAATTCAAAGTATGGTTTCTACTGAATGTGCACTGTTTTCCCACCATCGTAAAGTTGCACCCTTGTAAGTCAAACTGTTATAAATTGGGAACCATCTGTATTCCAGATATAAGGTGTATAAATATGAGTTTAAAGGGAAATAATTTGGGGGGCACCTGAGTGGCTCAGTCAGTTAAGTGACTGACTCTTGATTTCAGCTTGGGTCATGATCCCAGGGTTGTGAGATTGAGTCCCATGTTCGACTCTGCACGTGGAGCCTGCTTAAGATTCTCTTTCAACCTGCCCCACCCCTCTCTCCCTTTCTAAAAAAAAAAAAAGACATGATTTTCAGAGCTAGTCTCATTTAGAAAAAAAATATGAAAATATGAAACAGAATAATAAGTTTTAAAACACAGAACATTTCCTCATAAAAAATAATTTGATGCAGGGGTGCCTGGGTGGCTCAGTTGGTTAAGTGGCTGGCTCTTGATTTTGCTCAGGTCATGATCTCAAGGTCCTCAAATTGAGCCCTCCATCAGGCTCTATGCTCAGTGGGGAGTCTGCTTGAGGATTCTAGCTTTCTCCCTCTTGCTCTGCCCTCATAGGAGGGCATATTAAAATGACCATATTATTTACCATCAATGTCCTCCTTTTTAAAAGTAAATATGGTTTCTAAAAATATGTCTTAAAAGAAAATAAACTGAACTTCTGAGTTGAAATTTCAAAAATATTTTTAAAAATCATCAACATCTGTGATCTTGAAGCTTGTCTTAATGGTGAGCGTAAGAAAAGTAGATATTTTTTAGAGTACATTTTACATCTATAAGAGTGAAATTACCTCTTGTGGTACCAAACTGTAGGTACATATATATAAAAGCATGACATTTTTGATGACTATTTATAAGAGCTTTCCTTTTACTTTCCTTGCAAGAATTCTCTAATAATTTGATTTAAATCTTCCTCCAAGCAGAGAATGGTGTCTAATTTGCTGCACTGCAGCTCAGAACAGAATTAATGTTTTTAATGAATCATTCTCCTTTATAGAGGGAGATATATGGCCTCTGAACCCCGAATTACAAAATCTCCTTCTCAGTAATTAAAAGATAAAAATAAGCCTGACAGCGTAAACCTTTTAAATTTATTTATATATTCATAGTGTCTTTCATAGATACTACTTTCAGGCACAAACTTCCCATCTCCACCAAAATTTTACTGATGGTGTGGCCTACTTTAAAATTTCATCTTTGCAAACAGTTATGATTTACTCTGATAGTGTGGTCAATGTGCACATATGTGGGACATCTTCACAGTCAAAAATAAGCTTCTCTCAAAGAAGTTTACTTAAAAATGAAGAAATTGGCATATATGGCCATGAACATATGACAAGTCAGTAATTTTTCTTTCTTTTGCTTATCCAGTTAGGAGAATGAAAACACACACACACACACACACACACACACACACACACTCACACAGGCACACGCACACACAGAAAGGTTTTGGAAAAAAGCATTGTGCTCAAATCAGTATTAACACCGTATGGAGATAGTTGTAGGAACACATTCATAGTGATGACTTTTTTATATGTTTGTATTCATTTTTCACCTAATGCTTACTAATTAATTACATATAAAATGATCTGAAAGGGGATTGGATCCTCTCAGCAGAAAGTACATATTTCTCATTAATTTGAAACTCATCAAATATATTTAACCATTGGAATAACATTTGATGATAATAATATGAATGGTTAGGAGAGTGACCCAACAGGAAGAGAGAGTTGGCCCCACACTCCCAAATCATTAGCAAATTTACCTAGGTGACATGGTATTAAAATGAGCCCAGGAAATCATAAAAGAAAAATACAATACCATTACATAATGAGTTTTTTTGTCTTTTTCTCTGTATGGCTAGTTAGTATTAATGAAGAGGTATATATGAGGAAATAACTATTAATTTACATTGTTGTTTCAGTGACCCCAAAATAGTATCTTATATTGTATACCTGAAACTAATATAACACTATATGTTAACTATATTGGAATGAAAAATTTAAAAATAGTATATTATGCTTCTGTAGTTATTAAAAACATTTAAACCTCTTTCAGGTACAGGATCACATTTGATATCTATAAAACTTCTACACTTTATCCAAGTCATGTGCACTTAATGTCCCCTGTACATATATCCAACAATAGGTTATGCAGCATTTATTATGTATCAGGCACTTTTTAAAGAGATTTGCAGATATGTCCTCACTTTATCCTTGTAACAACATATAAGTATATTCTATTATTATTTTCACTTTCCCGATGATAAATATGAGTTTAAGTAAATTTTCCCAAATCATATACCTAAAAAGTAGTGAAGTCAGGATTCAGACCCAGAAAATTGAGCTCAAGGGTCTGTTTTCTTAATCAAAGAGAGATTCAGAGGCAGGTCCATAGGCAGGTCCCTAGTGGGTGGAAGGGTTTGGTATAAGAGATGGGTCTGATTTCTCCAAATCTAGTGATTTTTGTGTCACAGGCGTGTGGTGGAGTCATAGACCATTTGGAGTCATAGACCATTTGGAGTCATAGACCACAGACCATTTGGAGTCTTAGTGTAAACACACAAACCACCACTGACTGTTGGAATGGCTTTTGGAGTCTGAAAGTTACAAAACCCTCCAAATCGCAAGACCCAGGATTATTGTGATAATTTTGCAGACTGCAGGTCTTTCCTCCCAAGAGCATTTAGTGAGAGTTGTATAGAAGACATCTGCTTACAAGGGTTGTCAAAACAAAGGTAGAGTAAGGAATACAAAATTGCAAACGACCTATATTTGATATGGAGCGTGAGAAACAGCATACAAAATATATAATTATCTATATGGGAAGTCACTGGAAACCTGAGTCTCTTGAGATGAAGTATCTGACAAACTGACCTTCAATTGATCCTATCTCCTAGGAAACATTCAGGACTATGTTGGGGGGGGGGTGGTTGCACTAAGGAAAGAAATAAGAACATAGCCAATATCAAATGGTAGCACATGGAAAGAGACAGAGATTGAAGGAGAGATGTTCATATAAAAATGTCATTTCTCAATAACTCAATGGGAACTTCACCCCAGACTTCACCACAGGTACTATTACTGTCTGGCAGCTGGGTCTTTGGAAGTCCTTGGGAAATCTCAAGGCCCAGAGAAGCCTGTCTCTTTGACTGAGAGGGTAGCTGTGCCCCCGCTCTGCAGAGCCATCCTTACACAGTTAAGTTCCGCTGTCCTGTCCTTACACTAAGGGACTCTCTTCTCTTGGAATCTTTTTACTATCATCTTTGAATAAGTGCATTAGTGCACACATGTGCAGACATGCACACTCATTTATCTTTCAGGAGAGAAACTCGATTCACAGAGACATTATCGTGTGTGACCTCATTATGTTTCTGCTTTGAAACACTCGAAAATAGAGAATCAAACTAAGGCCACTTCACTGGAAATACGGAAACTTTCCCATAGAAATTTTCGAGTCATCCCAGTTAAACACCTAGATACTTTCATTAGCTCTCTAGGACTTTTTGTTCATGTCTCTTTGATTTCTGTTGATCTGGCTATTCTGTAATCACAGTAGAGGCCAGCAAGAGATCATTTCCATCCAATCTCGGTGACCAATAAACTGATAAATTATGTCATATTTTCATGATTTTTCTTTCTTCCTTTTACTACCTTGTTTTTTTTTTTTTTCTTTCTGCTCATTGAGGTGCTGAAATATGAATTTGTAATACATGTCACAAGACCTTTGCAGTAGTCCCCCCTTATCCATGATTTCACTCTCTGTGGTTTCAGTTACCCACGGCCAAATGCAGTCTGGAAGGAGATGACCCTCCTTCGGACCTCTCCTCAGAAGGTCACTAGTAGCCTAACAAATGCCTATGTCATTCACCTCATTTCGTCTCATCACATAGGCATTTTATCATCTCACATTATCACAAGAAGAAAGGTGAATATAGTACGATGAGATATTTTGAGAGAGGAAAAGAGAGATCACATTCATATAACTTTTATTACAGTATATTATAATTATTCTATTTTATTAGTTATTATTAATCTCTTACTGTGTTTAATTTATAAGTTGAACTTTATTATTTGTATATACGCATAAGAAAAAGCATAGTACATATAGAGTTTGGTACCAGCTGCAGTTTCAGGCATCCACTGGGTCTTGGAATATATTCCCCGTGGATAAGGGAGGACTACTGTATATCTCTTCATGAAAAACGTCTCTTTTGTTTTTTATTTCATTACTTTCCCTCTATCTTTCATATTTAATCTATACTTAACTTCCTTTCTTTCCTTGGTACCTATTTTAATATGTTTTTAGACATGCATTTGTATTTTAAAATACGTTGTTTTTTTGTATGTGTATGAATTTTTAATTTGCATGATGGTCTTGTGCAATGTACCTAATTCCATTTCTTAACTTTCTTTAAAATTTTTCACTCATTGAGGATGTTGGGTTCTATGTTTGCCAATGACATCAACTGTTTTAAGTGTTCTATATTATGAATATTTTTCAGTTCTTTAAATAAGCAATTGTAAGAATTATTCTAAAGTCAATTTTAAAGTACAATTTTATTGTAATGGTGAATTGTCTACTTCCAGTTTCAGCTGACACTGGTACACTCTTAGTTGATGCATATAGAGTTAGGGTTTGATATTTTCCTGTTGAAGTGACCCCTTCATCTTCGTGGAGTGTGTGTACCAGTTTTCCTCTCTAGGTATATTTTTCCCTATCTTTTTCTTTTTTTCTTTTAACCTTTTTGAGTACTTGGTTACATTTATAGAGTATATCTTATACACAATAAATTGTACATTTCTTTTAAAAAAATCAAACCTGCCAATCTTGAACTTATGCTGAGAGTGCTTAGTGCATTTATTTATTTTTCAAAATGTTATGCTGATAAGTACACATAAAATTTACCATCTTTATTATTATTATTTTTAACTACAGTTCTGCGGTATTAAGCATATTTACACTGTGGTGCAACCACAGCCACCATCCATCTCCAGACCTCTTTTCATTTTGCAAAACTAAAACTCTGTACCCATGAAGCAACTCCCCATTCCCCACTATCCTCAGCCGCTGACCACCAGAACTTTACTTTGATCTCTATGAATGTGACTTTTCCAGGTATCTCATATAAATGGAATCATATCATTTTTAAGATGTTGTTTATTTATTTATCTATTTTAGACAGAAAAAGGGGGAGCAGAGGGAGAAAGGATCTCAAGCAGACTCCACACTGAGGATAGAGCATGACAGGGGGCTCAATTTCATGACTCTGAGATCATGACCCAAGCCGGAATAGAGTAGGGAGCTCAAGTGACTAAGCCATCCAGGTGCCACTTATCATATTTGTTTTTAATGATAGGCTTTTTTTTTTTTTTTTATGAGAGGGGGAGGGGCAGAGATAGAGGGAGAAACAGATTCCAAAGCAGGCTACACACTCAGCATGGAGCCCCATGTGAGACTCAATCTCACGACCCTGAGATCATGACCTGAGCTGAAATCAAGAGTCAGTTGCTCAACCGACTGAGCCACCCAGATATGTATCTCTTCAGAGACAGGCTTATTTCACTTAGCATCCTGTCTTCAAGGTTTATCCATGTTGTAGTATGTGTGAGGATTTCCTTCCCTTTTTTAAGAGTGAATAATATTCCACTGTATGTAAATACCTCATTTTGCTTATCTGTTCATCTGTCAATGAACACTGGGCTGTTTCTACTTTCTAGCTATTGTGAATAATGCTGTCATGAACATGAGCACACAAATATGTCTTCAGAACCTGATTTCAGTTCTTTGGGGTATCTACCTCGAACTGGAATTGATGGATCATAAGATTTATTTTTAATGTTTTGAGGAGCTGTCAAACTGTTTCCCACAGTGTCTAGACCATGTTATATTCCCACAACAATATACAAGGGTTCCAGTTTTAGCGCATTTATTTTTAATGAAACTGCTGATATACTTAGGTTGTATAATTAATTATATATAATTAAATATATAATATCTATCATTTATTCTTTATTTTTTAGTCTCCAATCCGCTTTGTATATTTTCCCTTTCTTTGCTCTTTTTGGATTAATACATTTTTCTTATATTAGCTTTTTTTTTTTACTATATTTTTACATTTTAACTTAAAGATAAAAAAATTCACCTTCACTTATTAAAGTCTAATATAAATTACTACTTTCATAATTTGATATTTTTAGAAACTTAAATCCTTTCACTTCATTTATTCCTCACCTACCTCTGTCCTATTGTTTTCATACATTTTTTAGTTACATGTATAAATTAAATTCCACAGGACCTTGCAACTGTTTGCTATAATCCATATTCTTATATACTTATCCAGTGTTCTTTTATTCTTCCTACTTTTTCTATTTCTTTCTGGGATCACTATCCATCTTTAGATTTTTTTCTTCTAGAGCAGTACTTCCAGCAATAAATTCTCAGTTTTTGTTTGATATTTCTCTGAAAAATGTCATCATTTCCTTATCATTTTGGAAGTTCAGTACTGCTGAATAAATAATTATGGGCTGTCATGATTTCCTCCCAGCATTTTTTATTTATTTATTTATTTATTTATTTATTTATTTATTTATTTATTATTCATTCGACAGAGAGAGAGACAGCCAGTGAGAGAGGGAACACAAGCAGGGGGAGTGGGAGAGGAAGAAGCAGGCTCCCAGAAGGGGAGCCTGATGTGATCCCAGAATGCCAGGATCACAGACCCTCAACGACTGTGCCACCCAGGTACCCCTCCTCCCAGCATTTTAAAGATACTCCTTCACTGGTTTCCTGGTTTACATCATTTCTATGAAGAAGTCAGCTGTCAGTCTTTCTGTGGTTCTCTGAAGACTGTCTTTTCTCTCCAGCTCTTTTAAGATTTGTCTTTATTTTCTTGAACATATTAGTAATAGTTATTCTGACAATCTTTTCAGAAAGACTGTGGGCAATTTTACTCTGACTTGGGAAAATTTTGGCTTAGTTCCCCAGCCTCCAGCATAGGCCAACAATTGTGCAGAAAGTTACCCATGCAAAATTTCAATTGATCCTAGAATCTCCACTCAGTGACAGCAAAATTTGTGGTTATTTCTCTTTCCTTTATCAATGATCTTGAGCTGTGCTCTTCAGATGATAGGCAGATAGTTAATCTCCCTAGAGGAAACAATAGCTGGTTGTCATGTCATGTTTGTCATTTCCCTATGAATGGTTCCCCATCGCTCTTGCTCTGGTCATCATTGCTCCCATACCTGTGTTTGCAACTGGTTTTCTGCCTTTTTGATACTTGGTGCAATGGAAATGTTGACCTGGAGTGACCTACTATAACCCACCTGCAGCAGTTGTTTGCTCTTTTCAAATACAGTTCCTTCATACTTTTGTGACCAGTAATGACACACTAAATCAATATATGAATTAATACATGAAGTGATAGACACCCAGGTAGAAGATATACAACATAGCACTTACAGGTTTTTTTGTTTAAGAATGAATAGCATAGATTAGTCTAGATAACTACTTATCAAAGGATAATTAATATTTATTAATGTTACATAATATGTAAATAATGTAATATATGCATAGTTTATATGTAGGAATGTATGTGTATATATACACAGAGATATAGTTTAAAGAAATAGTATGCGGACTGAAGGCTAAAAGATTAACAAAAGACTATTAAAAATGAAAATGTGTCAATAAAACTTCCTATGCACATATTGTGAAAAAAAGAGATTGATTTTAATTGGTGTTTTTCCTACCTATGTAATGACCTGATGAATTCAGGTATATAGGAACATAAAAGGATGTAACATATTTTACTAAAATTAAATGAAACTGTAAGAATAATTTGAAACTGAGATCCTCTGATCTTTCACTCTTTCTAATTTATTAGTGGTTATTACAGTGATATCTGAGGAACTCTGGAGAAAACCCAGACCCTCTCAAGGGATGTGAATTGTCAAAAACATTTTTCATACAAATACTTACATATTATTTCCTGTTTTTATTCTTGTGTTTTCATGAATGAATGGTAGCATTTACAAGAGGCTGTAATAAATCATGATGACATTTTTGTACTTCTGACTAATGGAATATATGCTGTTGATTCTCTGAGTTGTCTAAAAATTTTCTGTGATAAAGGTTTCAGGGTACATAGACATTTTAACAATATTTGTTCTTCCAATCCATGAGCATGGGATGTTTTTCCATTTCTTTGAATATTACTCAATTTCTTTCATAAGTGTTCTATAGTTCTCAGAGTGCAGGTCCTCTATCTCTTTGGTTAGGTTTACTCCTACGTATCTTATGGTTTTTGGTGCAATTGTAAATGTGAACAATTGCTTGATTTCTCTTTCTTCGGTTTCATTGCTAGTGTATAGAAATGCAACTAACTTCTGTGCATTGATTTTATATCCTGCTACGTTGTTAAATTCCTGTATCAGTTCCAGCAATTTTTTTGTGGTCTTTGGGGTTTTCCACAGAGTATCATGTCATCTGTGAAGAGTGAAAGCTTGACTTCTTTGCCGATTTGGATGCCTTTTATTTCTTTCTGTTGTCTGATTGTTGAGGCTAGGACTTCCTGTACTATGTTGACAACAGTTGTGAGAACGGATATCCCTGTCATATTCCTGCCCTTAGTGGAAAAGCTCTCAATTTTTTCCCCATTGAGGATGATATTTTTTGTGGGTCTTTTCTATATGGGTTTTATGATATTGAGGTATGTATCCCTATATGGTGGAAAATTTTTATCAAGAAAGGAAGCTATACTTTGTCAAATGCTTTTTCTGCATCTATTGAGAGGACTACATGGTTCCTGCCCTTTCTTTTATTAATGTGATGTATCACATTGATTGATTTGTGGATGCTGAACCACCCCTGCAGTCCAGGAATAAATTCCACTGAGTTGTGGTGAATAATCCTTTTAAAGTACTGTTGGATCCTATTATCTAGGATCTTGGTGAGAATTTTGGCATCCATGTTCATCAGTGATATTGGACTACAATTCTCCTTTTTAGTGGGGTCTTTTTTCTGGTTTGGGGATGAAGGTAATGCTGGCTTCATAAAATGACTTTGGAAGTTTTCCTTCCATTTCTATTTTTTTTTAACAGAAGAGACCCTGAATAGCCAAGATAATGTTGAAAAAGAAAACCAAAGCTGGAGGCATCACAGTTCCAGAGATCAAGCTGTATTACAAAGCTGTACTCATCAAGACAGACTCAAAGACAGACACAGGTACTGGAACAAAAACAGACTCATAGATCAATGGAACAGAACGGAGAGCCCAGAAATGGACCCTCAACTCTATAGTCAACTAATCTTCTAAAAAGTAGGGAAGAATATACAATGGAAAAAAAGACAGTCTCTTAAAGAAATGGTGCTGGGAAAATTGGACAGCCACATGCAGAAGAATGACACTTGATCATTTTCTTACACCATATACAAAAATAAACTAAAAATGGATGGAAGACATAAATGTGAGACAGGAATATATCTAAATCCTAGAGGAGAACAACCTCTTTGACTTTGGCTTCAGCAACTTCTTGCTAGACACCCCTCTAGAGGCAAGGGAAACAAAAGCAAAAATGAACTATGGAGACTTCATTAGGATAAAAAGTTTTTGCACAACAAAGGAAAAGATCAACAAAAGTAAAAGCCAACCTACAGAATGGGAGAAGATATTTGCAAATGATATGTCAGATAAAAGCCTAGTATCCAAAATCTACAAAGAACTTATCAAACTCAACACCCAAAAAAACAAAAAATCCAGTCAAGAAATGGGCAGAACATGAAAAGACATTTCTCCAAAGAAGACATGTAAATGGGGGTAACTGGGTGACTCTAGTCAGTTGGGTGTCTGCCTTCAGCTCAGGTCATCATCCCGGGGTCCTGGGATGGAGCCCCACGTCAGGATCTCTGATCAGTAGGGAGTCTGCTTCTCCCTCTAGCTGCTCACATTTTTTCTCTCATTCTCTCTCTCTCAAATAAATAAATATGTATTTTTTAAAAATAAGAAAAGACATATAAATGACCAACAGGCACATGAAAAAGGCTCAACATCATTTGGCATAAGGGAAATAAAAATCAAAACCGCAATAAGGTATCATCTCACACCAGTCAGAATGGCTAAAATTATCCACTCAGGAAATGACAAATGTTGGCAAGGACTTGGACAAAGGGGAACCCTTTTGAAATAAGTCACTCAGAGAAAGACAAATACCATATGATTTTACTCATATGTAATTTAAGAAACAAAACAGATGAAGTTAGGGAAAGGGGAGAAAAAATAAAAGAAGATAAAAACAGAGAGGGGGCAAACCATAAGAGACTCCTAAGTATAGGGGACAAACTGAGGGTTGCTGGAGGGGAGGTGGACAGGGAGATGGGGTAAGTGGGTGATGGTCATTAAGGAGAGCATGTGATGTAATGAGCACTGGGTGTTATATGCAACTGATGAATCACTGAACTCTACCTCTGAAACTAATACTACAGTATATGTTAACTAAATTGAATTTAAATTTAAAAAAAAAAATTTCTAAAAAGCTTTAGGGTACAGATATGGAGATTTTCAGAGATTAATAACATAGCTTACTGTCAGCACTTTGCACTTATATTATTTTTGCCTATACCGCTATAATTATTGTAAACAAATTATCATTTAATAAATTGCTATATTGAAATTCTGAAGTTTTACTTGCTCCCTAAAGAAACACAAGATATAAGTACACATCATTGTCTTCTTTTGTAATAACTTTTTATTAAAAAAAACCTTTCTATTTTTTTTAAACTTATTCTTTTAAAATTAAATTATGCATTATTCTAAAATATAAAGTATTTTTCACATATTTAAGCTTAAATCGTTGGTTTAGAATAGGAGATTAAGAAACTTGATTAATCAAACCACAGCTACACCATCTTCATCTAAATATGCCAAAAAAAAATGAAACTGACATTCAGAAAATTCTCTCACTGATGCAAGGGAAGAATCTATTCAAAAGAAATTGGAAAAATCTTTAATTAAGAAATTTTAAAAAGTGACAAAATCTTTCTTTCCCTCATCTTTACAGATGCTTATAATTTAACTTATGGTGTCTTGTGCATCAAACATTTTAAAATACTGTTACGATGCCATTTAAATTATAGCATCCATTTGATACCAGTCATTTAGAATTTGAAATGATTTTGTATTTTAACATTAGTATTAGGAGCTCATTAAAAGCCAAACGTTGTTTGGTTTTGCTTTTAAAACTAGAAATGGACAAAAGTCACGACGGCATCTTATTAAGCATTAAGTTACTGCCTTGCTTGTGGCCACATTGCATATGGCAGAAGAGGTGCAAAAATAGTTGAGTGACTAATGAATCTCTGAACACTTGACACTGGAGAATGCCTGTTGGGTGAAATGTCACAGAAAGAATCATCATGACAGTGCCATTTTCCAACAACACATTAAGAAGTAAATTAATAATTTAGCTGAAAACCATGAAGACTGAGTTAATAGGGCATCCGCAGAATTATGTTTTTGTTTTACAAATGGGTGAATTTATAGATGTGTCTAATTTGTTTTGCTTATGTTCATATGGTGTTTGTTTTAAACACTTCTTATCCACCCTGTTGATGAAGGAGGGTTTCCTGCCATGAGGTAACGGGGATGAGAAAAGGCAATACACCTGACACTGGATAGATAAGATAGAAGGCCGGTTGTCGATCACACAGACCTACAGCACAGGAGAGCAGGACAGCGCATGTCATACACGGCACATGGGTATGGACTGAATCTAGAATATACTGAGCAGGCTTGGGAGGTGGGAGGCAGACTTCGTAGTATCAAAAGGTAGCAGTGATCCCTGGCTCCTGGGGAAGAACGTGACTGGCTTGTTTGAAAAATTTCACGTCTGGCAGGGCCTGAAACCTGCTTTTCAAGGACAATTAGGAACCACACCAGATCCCCTTGGGAAGAAGAGTTGTTTGACTAAGGTTATTATCCCAGAGAGCAGAGGGGGGAGAACTCGCAGTTAGACCTTTGCTTCACCCCATGTCAAGACACACATACTATCGGCCCTTAGTACATCTGCTTCGTCTGATGTGGGGTCATCTTAGAATCAGATCTCAGGGCTCTTCCTGCGCTTATCTTATTTAACAATTAGGATAATGTCCAAGTCAGTAGAGACTGGTGATTCTCAGCATGGACTCTGAAGAAAGGAATCGCAGAAGTCAAATGCAGCTCTGCAACTTCTTAGTTTCAAGACTTTGGGAAAGTCACTCAACTCCCCTGTACCTCAGTTTCTTCATTTGTAAAATGGGCTAAAGATAATACATACTTACCACATAGGGTTGTTTTAAGGATTACATGACTTATTATTTCTAAGCACTTTATAAGTGCTTGGTATATTTATTTTTGAGATAAATGATTAAAAGCATATACAGATTTAATTTATTATTTATTTAATTACGTAGGAAGAAATTACTTTCTGAAAGGGCTGCAATGAAAGGACACAAAAATAAACATTAAAACTGGCAAAGTCTAGGTAACATAGGGGAAACATTGTTGGGGATAATCTTGTGCTGAAAGAAACTACTGCAATTATACTATGAACTTTCTGCCAGTTAATACATGTACTTTTCAAAATTGTAGATGACATAAAGCTAGAGAGATAGTTAGAATTTTGGGTTAATAGAATCAGAATCTAAAACAGTCTCTGTAGTCTTGAATATTGGGTCAAATCTGGCAGAATTAAATTTAACAGAAAAAAATGTAGGTCTTAAACTTGGGGTCCAGAAAGAGGAAATGTATATATACTATAGGATGCAGTTGATTTTACACTCAGTACAAGTCAATTAAGTTTCTCCAAAAAAGCCCATATAAGTTTCATATAAGTTTTGGCTTTATTTATAGGAATATAGTGTCTTTATCCATTAAAGTGATAGTACCACTTTACATTGGTCACTCAGTCTATCTCACTAGTTTCAAAAGGACGTGGAAAAAGTAGGGCATGTTTCAGCAGAGTAACTATGAGACTGAGTTGACTTGAAACTGTCAGGAATGGTAGAAATAATAATGTACCCTGACTCTATAACATTTAGTAGTCTCGATGCACACACATGGCTGAGTACCCAGCGGCAATGCTAACTGCGTTAGAAGACATCCCTCGCTTGCTCCTGACCTCTTTCCAGTTCTTATCCAGTCCTAACTCTTGGCTCTGTCAAAGGCATTCCTGCCCACTCCCCCTTTTTTTAGGACAGGATTTAACTTCTGAGCTTGCTCATTCCCAAACTTTAAATGCATATGCCCTTCTGGATCTTCTTGCTTCAACTATCAGGGGTAGAATTCCATTCCTAGTAGACTCTCAAATGACCCCGTTTACCCCAGGGTTGTGAGTCTGGATCAGATGCTGGAAGCAGCCCCCTACAGACAAACCTAGAGCTAAAGACGGAAGGCTAATGGAGGAGGGGGAGTTCTGGGTAAGGAGGACTGACTTTGTGACAGCTGGAACCCCCTGAAGTTAGAGTGTGCCTTGTCAGGATCTTGTGACCTTCCCATTACTATAGATATTTCAGCAAAAGTTTGTTCTCCCATGTGTGGAACTCCTGAAGCAAAAATGTAAAAATGTGACTATAAATGAAAGGTTTTTCTCTGGGTTTTTATTTTGTTTTTGTTGTTGTTTTAGAGTGTGGAGTTTTACAGCAATTTTTAAAAAGAATCAGATGCCACAAATTTTATGTTTATTACCTTGACGATCAGAAAATAGAGTCAAAGATTTACACATACACAACATGAACATGAGCCATATTTTGTTCAGTTAAGTAAAACATTAGAATTAAATCTGATAATTAAGGTTAAGAGGCAGATTTACTAAGGTACCTGAAATAAAGCATATTCCTCACACGCATTCTTCAGATAATGCTTCATTTTCCACTCATCTATCTTAAAATATAACTTCATCTTCAACTTGTAGTATTTTTGTATTTATTCATTTTCTTTAGGCAGAAATTGATAACATCTTTCCTCAGAAATGGATTATTAAAAGTAACGAAATTGGCTGTTAATATGAGTATTTGAAGTACCAAAGTAAACAAATCTATTACGATGTAGATATAATGCTCTATATTTATTTTATATATCATGACTGTAAAACAGATTCTTCTATCTTATGAACTTTACTAAGAAACCCCTCAACAAATTAGGATATTAAACAATATTAAAGATTACAATTTAGTGGAAGTATATTATGAGGTATTAAGTTCAAAATACAAATTATGCTGAATTATAGATCACAAAAGCCACAAGGGAAAAGCTTCTGCATGGCAAAGGAAACGATCAGCAAAACTAAAAGGCAGCCTATGGAATAGGAGAAGATATTTGCAAATGACATATCTGATATAGGGGTAGTATCCAAATCTTCTTTTTTCTTTCATAGCTCCTGATTCCTTGTTCGCTCTTATTTATTTATTTATTTATTTATTTATTTATTTATTTATTTATTTATTTATTTACTATGATATGCTAGTCACCATACAGTACATCATTAGTTCTTGATGTAGTGTTCCATGATTCATTGTTTGCGTATAACGCCCAGGGCTCCATGAAATATGTGCCCTCCTTAATACCCTTCACCGGGCTAGCCCATAGTATCCAAAATCTTTAAAGAACTTATTAAACTCAACAACCCCCCGAAAAAAAATAATTGGGTTAAGAAATGGGCAAAAGACATGAATAGACATTTTTCCAAAAAAGACATCCAGATGGCTAATAGATGCATGAAAGATGTTCAACATCACTCATTATCAGGGAAAACCATGACCAGATACCACCCCACACCTGTCAGAATGGCTAAAATTAACAACACAGGAGACAACAGGTGTTGGCGACGATGTGGAGAAAGGGAAACCCTCTTACACTGTTGGTGGGAACGTAAACTACCGCAGCCACTCTGGAAAACAGTATGGAGGCTCCTCAAAGATCTAAGACTAGAACTATGCTACGATCCAGCAAGTGCACCACTGGGTATTTACCCAAAGGATACAAAAATACACATTTGAAGGCATACATGCATCCCAATGTTTATAGCAGCATTATCAACAATAGCTAAACTACTGTGGAAAGAGCCTAAATGCCCACCAACTGATGCATAGAATAGAATACTACTCAGCCATCAGAAAGAATGAAATCTTGTCACTTGCAATGAAATGGATGGAGCTACAGTGCATTAGGCTATGAGAAGTTAGTCAATCAGAGAAAGAAAACTATCATATGCAGAATTTAAGAAACAAAGCACATGAACACAACAGGAGAGGGGAAAGGAGAGAGAGAAGGAAACAACCCATAGAAGACTCTTAACTATAGAGACAAACTGAGGGATGATGGAGGGAGGTGGGTGGTGGATGGGATAGATGGGTGATGGATACTAAGGAGGGCAGGTGCTATGAGTACTGGGCATTATTAGTGAAGGATGAACCACTGAACTCTACTCCTGAAACCAATATTGCACTGTAAGTCAACTAAGTAGAACTTAAATTAAAAAAAAAAAAAGCCACAAGAAATGGGTTTTATAAAATATCTTTCATCTGCATCAAAAGACTGATTTTTCTAACAACAAATTTAGAAATTGATTGTGTACACTTTCATTTTGTAATGTAATACTCATTGGATTATTAAACTTTTTTTCTAAAACATGTGTGTTTCAGGTTATGGATTATCACTTGCTCTTTCAGAAGCTAAAAAAAGCAATTGATGTTAGGATGTATTTTGTGTGTCAGATTTTCTCTGCCTTTAACAGTATTGAATAGATATAACATGCACACATACATTTTAAGACTTTAACTCTTATAGTTTTAAAAGAAACACTGAGTAGATTGCTGACTTGTGACAGAGCCAAGATGATAGCCAATATATAGGTATAGAGCCTAAATGCCTTCATAGAAAGCCTTCCTATAGCAGTAGACTCTTCACCTGTGTGCTGACATTCATACCCTGCAAAATAACAATCTGATTTCATTAATCAATCTTCTGTTCTTATAAAATTTCTAACTAAACCTATTATATTAGCCCAATTCTGCTAGTCTGCCTACAGTGCAGAACCATTGTCTTCTAGACATTGACATAGACTTTTTTGTCCTTTGACAGAGCTTAACAGCTTAGATTTGTTTCTTAATTTAACATGTAGTAAGTGGCTATTGAATTAAGCACTGTGTTAGAAACTGAGGAGACAATGGTGGCTATGGTGGTTACTTTTAATGTGCCAATTTGGTGGGGGCACTGTGTCCAGATATTTGGTCAAACATTATTCTGGATGTTTCTGGGAGGGTGTTTTTGAATGAGACATTTAAATCAGTGGACTGCTGATCTTCATAATGGTGGTGGGCCTTATCTGATCAGTTGAAGGCCTTCACGGAGAAAAGGTTGACCTCCTCAGAGCAAGAAGGAATTCTCTAGCAGACAGCCTTAGGTATTCACCTGAAATATTGGTTCTTTTTGGTTCTCCAGCTGACTGCCTTTGGACTTAAGCTGCAACTTTTCCTAAGTCCCCAATGTGCCAGACTGCCCCATCAGATTTTGTACTTGCCACCCTCCACAGTCATGTGATCCAATTCCTTAAAATAAGTTTTTTAATGTTTATCTCGTTATATAGATACAGAAAATCACACAATCCAATTTCTTAAAATAATTCTCTTTATGTATCTATATCTATATCTCTCTCTCCATATATATGTGTGGAAAGAGAGAGGCAGAGAGAGATTGATCTGTAGATAGGTATATAGATACATAGATATACAAAGATTTGTTTTAAGGAATTGGGTCACGTGATTGTGATCTATATCTATATGTACATCTGTTTCTCTGGAGAACCCTGACTAATACAGTGACTGAAACATGTTTTTAGGCCATATGTATGCAGGGAGAATAATGCAGGAAATCTACTTTAACTGCAGTGGTGTTTCTGAAGAGAAGTTGTTAAAGCTTTGTCTTGAAATCTATGTGAGACTATAGGAAGTGGAGGAGTCAGTTACTATAAGAGAAGAATGGCAGCATGTACAACAAAAAAGAGAAATGATAGCACAGACTTGAAAAATATAATAGTTGTTTTGCTGGAAAATTCAAGGTAGATGAGAGACAAGTAATGAGTTATACGTAATGGCCCTTTAAGTCAGCTGAACAACACATACTTTCTCAATGATACACACGGAGCCAGACAGAATAACTCCATCGGAAACAACTACCCTAGTATAAAATATTCCCTTCTCTTTCCATTCGATTCTTTGTTGTTGATGGTCGGCTGTGTTTTCCCTGATACTTAGACCCACTCTCCTCCTTGCCCCCATGTTCATTTTGACTTGTCCTAGCACATCAAAGGGTTATCTAAACAGGGCTCTGGGAAGTGCTGATTTTTATTTTCACTGCTAAAATTTCATGTAGTCAGCTTTCTTTCCTGACCACTGCGTATATGGGAAGTCTTTTGTGATATGATCGGAAACCAGCAAAAGATGCAATGGTCACTGTCCTCCATGTCTTTAAGGGTACAGCACTGTTTAAGTTAAGTCTGAAAAGGGGACTCGAAAATGGAACAAACACGATGATCATGACCATTTATTTCCACCTTGATCTGCATCAATCTATAGGCCGAACTTTTTACACTGATGGTAGAGCTCATCATATTCCACTAAATAGAATGAAATATTTCAGAATGAAAGTATTAAAATCACTACGAGATAAAAATCAATAGCCTGCCATACAAGGAAAATGCTATTAAATAGGATTTCTGTTTTTAAAATAAATATTAGAGTTAGATCCATAAAGTAAAATGATTTGTTGTAAATTAACAGAAAGAATAGGTAGATTTCAGAGTAATTCTGTAAGTAATGTCACAGAACCACCCTCCTAAGCTAACTAATTAGCTCATTAAAGCATTCCATCTCATTGAAAAGCCGGTTTTTTTTTCTTTTCTTTTCTTTTTTCTTTTTTTTTCTAAGATTGTCAGCTGTGTGATTGAATGACATGCAAAATCTCTTGGTATTTTATGGATATGTGATCCTTGGCATTCAATAATGAAACTGCTCTTCTGTGTTTGTAGAAGAAGACCATTCAATTTTCATGGAAATGTCAGAAAGATTATATTGTGTTTTTTTCTATTTATTTTTATTGTTTTGGTCTGGGATATAGTTGAAAGCCTGTCAGTAGTGTCCTTTGCAGTTACTTCAAAAGCCATAAAACAATTGGTACAACCTGAAAATGCTGATTTATTGTTGATGCCAAAAGATAGGAATCTTTCAAAATAAGAAATAATGTGAGATCCATAAATTTCTAGTTTAAGATAATACATTTAAAAGTTTTGACTATCTTTCTATTTATTTTATATTGGTTTCCTCAAACCTCTAATAAAATTTCATCTGGTGGGCTTTCCATATACAGAAAAAGTGAATAGGTCCTCTGTAATTATTATATAGGTTAAGTACTTATATATTATAAGCATTCAATAAATGCTTAATGAGCAAGTGAATAAAGAAAGTGATTAATATATTAATATTTGGAGAGTTCCCTTCACCTTAACTACCCTCTGATTTCTTTCCCATTATCCTTTTTCTTTCTTTCTTTCTTTCTTTCTTTCTTTCTTTCTTTCTTTCTTTCTTTCTTTCTTTCTTTCTTTCTTTCTTTTTCTCTTTCTTTCTTTCTTTGTCTCTTTCTTTCTTTCTTTCTTTCTTTCTTTCTTTCTTTCTTTCTTTCTTTCTTTCTTTCTTTCTTTCTTTCTTTCTTTCTTTCTTTCTTTCCTTTCTTTCTCTTAAGTAAGCTCCATGCCCAGCGTGGAATTAATGTGGTGAAACATTGCACCCTGCCCATTGAAACGCAGGGCTTGAACTCACAACCTGGAGATCAAGACCTGAGGTGAGATCAAGAGTTGGATGCTTAGCCAACTGAGGCACCCAGGTGCCCTTCTAATTATTCTGAATGCCTTTTCCATGAAATAATTTATTATATCTCAAATTCAATTAGTTTCTATTTCATTTTAACCAATAGTACATTATTTAGCACTCTACCACAATTATTTTTTAATATATTTAATCTACAGATCTTAACATTTTTTTGAGTTCTAATATGTGTTACTGTATGGGAGGTTAACACTGTAGGAAGGAAGAAAGGGTAAAAAAGAGAGCACTTAAGGGAGCAGCCAAAAAAAAAAAAAAAAAGTAGAAATGGGCAAGCAACCTACTGATGAAAGGGACCCATGAGTTACTTGTCCTTTCCTACATTTAGTCAATTGTAAATGTTTGTGAACATATAGAGGAAGATAATGATGAATAAACACTATGGCAGGTGTTAACACATGTATAAGCACAGGGTAGGTATTATATAGAAGGGTCACACAGCCCAGTTTGTTGGGTTAGAAATCACTACCTAGAGGGTATGACGCCTTGAAATGTTGTATTAATGGAGGAGTATGACAGAGATTGTTAATTATGCCCAACTTCTACTTCCCTTTTTACTTTTAGTGATAAACGCCCTGGTACTGCATCATCATTATCAGGACACAAGACCACCCATATACAGACCATGACTCCAGCTAAAGAGTTGACCAAGCTCTCATGAATGCAATCTGAAGAGTGTTTCACCACATCACTTCCTTAAACAGAGAAAACATGCATGTGATTGTGAGCTAACTTTGAACCTAAGGTAAAGCACAATACCCCAGAAAATGATGAAACAAGACAGAAGGAACTTAGGATAAACTAAAGGAGCAAAAGTAAGTATAGGATGTTGTGGGGATATATGGGAACATGTAAACTAGTCTTGTCAGGTTAGGGATGGCTTTTACTTTCCCTGGAGTTTGCCTGCCTTTGGACTCCTACATGAAGAAGAAGGGGGGAGAAACAACAACAACTAAACTTCTATTTTTTTTTTTTTCTTTTGACAATGTATTTTTGGTTCTTTTGGCCCAACCTCTTAGCCCATATTCAATAAAATAAAGAAGGGGATAAAGAACTTATGCAAAGTTCCCAAGATGACTGGGAACAAGACAAGACAATCAAACAAGACAATTGATAGCTTTAGTGTCCAGACTGCTGACTACCTCTTCATTCTCCTTCTGGCATATACTTTTATGTGTCCCCCACATCCTTTGGAATAACTAATACACATATTTGCATTCCTGATTCTTTTCTTCTTCAATTCCAATGGTCTTTTCTCCCCCATATTAAAAAAAAAAAAAAAGGAATTTGTTTGTCTCCACTTGTAATTGCAACACCTTTGAAATCTACACTTTGTGTCTCCTACTCTCTTATAAGCATCTGCTCTCCTGCTAATTATGAATCTAATAAGGATTACACTTTTGATGGTTCACTTGTAAGAGCCCCATCCAAGTCCCTGGTAAAGTCCCAGCAACAAGGTCTCATATTTTTGTAGAAGTTTAAAAAGCATTCTCTTTTGCTCTTATTCAAGGAGGGGGCCCCCAAAATACAAACTTTAGAGCCCATAAAACCACCATCTTCTCTGACCCCACTGTGACAAGTCTTGAACATTTTTGGAACTTCCAACCCATTCACTCATCCACTTTGCATTGCCCGTTGTAGCTTGCTGTACCTCAGTGCCCATTAATTCCCACCACCAAGTGTGGATTCCAGGCACTTTGCCCATGATCACTCCCCTGTCAACATCACCAAACTTGTTCCTATCCTTCTCAAGAATATAACCTCATTAAATCCCAAACATTCAAGTATTCAAGCACCTGACTTCTCTAAAGTAAATTAAATAAACATAACGTGAAAAATCACATTGTTTCACTATTAAATTTATGAACATGGGCATTTAAGGAGAGCTCCATCGTATCTGGTAGCTCTTCACTTTCAAGTTAACTCTTCCATGCTAGATGCTTCTTCCCTCTTTCTTCATTTCCTACCAAACTTAGGTGTCACTTCCTTTTAAGAAATTACGAATAATCAGACAAAACCTGTCTTACCTGTTATCAAATTTGCACAACTATAGGCATCTGGATATGACATTTGTCCTTTTCTTACTACAGTGGAAGGAAGGCTATCCGATAAGAGGTTGATTCATCACTCCACTCCCATCTCAATTCTTAAGGATTTAGCTTCCGCACATAATCTCCCTTCTACCCCATCAGTTCCTCCATCACTATTGGATAATTCCCACAAACTTAAAAAAATCAGCTTTTTTGTCTGCTTTAATAAAATAAGACCTTAGTTTATGAATACCACTTATCCCAGTGACTGCCTTTCTCTTTCTTTTCAATTTAATTACCACACCATTTACTGAACACCCCATCAACTTCTCATTTATTTGCAGTGCATGTTGAGTCAGGTTTGCATATATTTATGGACAGATTTCTTTTTTAATTCTGCATTTTTTGGCTCTTTTATTATAAATAAACCAACATTTTTTTTTTATTACTAGAGCTTTTTATAAGTATAGTTGACCCTTGAACAGCATGGGGTTTAGGGGTACTGACCCCCCAGGCAGTCAGACATCTGCATATAACTTTTGACTCCCCTGAACTTCACAACTAATAGCCCACTGGACCTTACAGTTTAAACCCGTGTTGTCCAAGGGTCAACTATACTGACTTATGATGATGGGAATTCAGCACAGCCCAAGGGTTATGTGCAAGGACTCTAGATGCAAACAGCTGGGTTCAAAGCCCAGTTACACTGTTAACCACCTGCACAATCTTGAGGAAGTTAAAATCTGTAACTCACTTTGCGTATATGAAAAAAAAAAAATTGAGTTAATAACTGTACTACCTAAGATTTTGGGGAAGACTAAAGAGAAGTACTATTTAAGTATTAGCTATTATTTCATTATTGCAATTATTTTGATAATTTCTGGTGTTTTACTTTTCTATATGAATTTTAGAATTAGCTTATTTGCCATGCAAATTCTTTTAGGATATTTTTAAATCAATATTTAGGGTTCCTTATTATGACTATGGAAATATCAGCTACTATTAATCAGTTACTTGCTTTCCCTTGAGTTAATACTTACTTCTTTTTTTTTTTTTTTAATAGCTCAATTCTCTGTTTTACTAAAAAAATACTGTATAATTTTCTGGTAGAATTAAAATCTGATTTTTGTTGTTTCAGATATGAATTATTTGGTCTTTTAAAAAACATTTTTATTTTGCCAACTTCCTCCTAGAATCCTCCCTTGCCCCCATTCCAATTTATATTATTTGAAGACCTGGTTTCTGATATGTTTCATCCTGGGACCTCCATTAACCATCATACCATGAATTCCACTCGTATTTCCTGTATTTGGAGATGATCTTTTCTCATTCTTTTGTCTTTCCTTTTACTGGTCAGTGTCTTTGGTTTCATCAAGTGTGTTTTACATTTGCTTTCTGAGAAGGGGTGTGTGAGGACTGAAAATTTTGTTTAATATCTTGATTGACAGTTTGCTCAGTATAGAAAGTGCTACATTGGAAAGATTTCCTCATAATTTTGAAGCCATCAATGCATGACCTTTAGCTTCCAGTATGGCTTTAATAAATTTGATGCTCATCTGATCTTTCCATTTGTGCTCTTTTCTCCCTCTGCCTGAAAACTGTGGATTTTATTTTTATAAATGTTCTGAAATTTCATATTGATGTGACCTGGAACTTGTCTTTTTCTTCTCTTCCCTTTCTTCTTTGTTCTCCTCTCTTAACTGCAAATCCCTGTCTTTCAGCTCTGTTAAACTTTCTTACTGTAATGGCCAATTTTCTTTCTTTCGAGTTTCATCACTTTTGCTTGAGGTATTTCTGTTGTTTGGTGCATAGAGATTTAGGATTATGTCTTCTTGGTGAATTGACCCCTTAATTATCATGTAATGTCCCCCTTTATTACCAGTAATATCCTTTGTTCTGTAATATATTTGGTCCAATATTCATCCAGCCATTCCACATGGCTTATATTAGTGCTTACATCATAAATCATTTTTAATTTTTAAATTTTATCTTAATTATGTTTTACATTTAAAGAAGGTTTGTTATAGACAGCATACAGCCTGGTCTTGCATTTTTTCCCCTAGTCTGACATGACTGTCTTTTAACTGTGTTTCAACCCTTTATATTTAATGTAATTAGCAACACAGTTGATACTTGAACAACCCAGGTTTGAACAGTGTGGGTCCATTTACATGTGGATTTTTTTCAAAACATCCATTACAGTACTGTAAATCTACTTTATCTTCCTTATGATTTTCTTAATAAAATTTTTTCTCTAGATTACTTTATTATAACATACTACAATACACATACAAAATACATATTATCAACTGTTGTGTTATTGGTAAGGTTCCCAGTCAATAGTTTGTTATTAGTAAAGTTTTTGGGGAATAAAAAGTTATACATGGATTTTTACTGCATGTGTTGGGGGGGTTGGCACCCCTAATCTGCTGGTTGTTGAAGGGTCAACTGTATATTGAATTGAAATCTACCATCCTGCTATATATTCTCTATTCTACCTGTTCTTAATTCTTTTTTCTTTTTGCCTGTTAAAAAAATTACATATTTTCTATTACTTTAATCCATCTTTATTACTGGCATGTTAATTACAACTGATTTTAATTGATTTTAGGTGCTACCTAGCATTTACAACAGGCATCTTTATCACAACTTTTTATTAATGTTCTACCACTTCATGCATAGTATAAGACCCTTGTAGCAATATCCTTCCAATTCATCTTTCCTATCCTTGCACTACATTTTTTATACATTTTACTTTTACAAATACTTTAACTCTACTAGAATTTGTTACTATTTATCTTTAGGTCAAGGATCAGTACTCTGTTCTGTAAAGGGCCAGATAGTAAATATTTTTGGCTTTACAGGGCATAATATTTCTGTCACTACTCAACGCTGCTGTTGTAGGGTGAAAACAGCTATGGCCAATTCATAGATGATTGGGTGTATCTATGCTCCAATCGAACATTATTCACTAAAGTAGGCAGTGGGTTGGGTTTGACCTGCAGGTAGTTTACTGACCAGTCCTTCAGATGATTATATTTTAAGCAGATTAAAAATAAGGAAAGATGTCCTCAACATTTACTTTTATTTTTACCATTATAAGGTGGAATTTTCAAAAAAAAAATTGCACGTAATGTCAAATGTCCATCCGTCATCTTAGTTCTTGAAACAAGCCTGCTCCCAGCGAATTTTCTCAACCTTTGTTTCTTTTAGAAAATCCTTTTTTGTTGTTGTTGTTGGGGAAGTTGACTTTTGAAAGATATTTTTACTTGATATAGAATTCTGGGTTTTGGGGTTGTTTTCTCTTTATTCAGTACATTAGTTATGTCTCCCCATTTTCTCTGGCTTGTATAGTTTCAGACAAGCATGGTATAATTCCTACCTTTTTTTTCTGTAAGTAGCACTTAACGAACTTCCTCTTTTTCTCTTTCTCTTTCCCTATTTCTACGTGTCTCTCTCTTTCTTTCTTCCTGCTAGTCTTTAAGACTTTATCTTTGGTTGTAGCACTTTGACTATGAGATGTATTTTTGTCTTTATCATGATTTGGGTTCTTTGATTTTTTGGGCATTAAGGGATTGATGTCTTTTACTAATTTTGGAATATTTCCACCCCCTTCTCCCATTCTATGTCTATATTACACTTTTCTTACACTGTTTACTATTGTCCCACCATTTTTGGAAGATGGGTGCTCCTACAAACACACATGTGATTCCCCTCCCCCTCTTATTTGTTTGATATTTTCTACAGTTTTGTCTAGTGGTGTTGATAAGCCTGAAAAGAAATCCCCTAATTTTTCTCTCATGTTTTTTTTTCCCAGCATGTTGACTCTTTCATGGTTTCCATCTTAGCTGAAATTTCCCAAGTTGTTCGCTTTTTCTGCTAGACCTCATTTGAAGAGTCACTGCTTGTACCTTTTCTGCCAAAGGTAAAGCAGTCTTCGTGATGTTTCTCCTGGAAGGACACTGACCCACACTGGAATTCATTTTTCTTGGTTATCATCCGACTTCAACTCTCTGATAGGCTCAAGGAAAGTTATGCTTCTGTAGATTATCTGGTTTTATTCTTGAGGATTGTATTAGAGTGCTGTTTTCTCTTGTGTCTTTTCACAAGTGGAGCCAAATTCTCCAGGTTCTTTTATTATTTTTTGAATAATATTATTTTCTTCCATATTTTATGTTCTCTTTTTACAGCTCTTATTTGGATTTTGTCTCTCTTGGACTAATTTTTCTTGATATTTTGAACTATATTATGTGAGATTTTCTTTATTTTGTCTTCTAACAATATTACTGAATTTTGTATCTGGGGTGTTACTGTTCATTTCCAATAAATTTTCTTTGTTTTCAGAATTTTTTTCTTGTCTAACTTATCGTTTATTTTGGGGAGCTGTTAATATTTTTCTTAATGAGTATACTGATTATATTTATTTTGAAATATTCCTCTGTTCCATGCATTGTCTTTGGTTTCTATATTCTCATTTTTTTTGTATGTCTTATTTTTAAGTGTTTATTAAATTTACATTTCTCTCTTCAACAATGAGACATTAAAATGCAGATAGAAGGCTCTGAGGGTAGAAGAGGGAAGAGGGCTCTGGATGTTTTCACAATTCATAATATACTAGAAATGTTGTACCTTCACATTCACCCATGGCTGGTATTCTACATCTAGAACCTCTATTGTTAAACTGACACCATAAGTTAAATATGTAGCCTGCTCTTGGGATTGACAGAGCAGTCTTCTAATCGACAGGGTGGGAGAAGAGACCTTACACCTTAATTAGGCCTCATAAAGTCTTTAATCCTTGAGCTTTCAGTCCCAATCTATATTCCTGCCATCAGTGCTGATTTCATGTCTAACCTGTGAGTCTTGAGTTCTGGGATGCAAATCAATTTGCTTAATATTGACTTCATCACTTGTTGGCATGAATTTCCCCCTTTTTCACCCTTCAGGTACCACTCATCCATCAGGTTTATAATTTCCAACATTTTATGCACATTTGTTCTTGTTGTTTCTCATTCTTTTCAACTTTGTGGTTTAATGCATTTTAAAGAATTCCTTAATTGTGACATTAGTGACATTTTTGCACAGAGGTAAAAGTATAAATTTTCAAAATGCAGTATTTAACTGAAAGTTCAGAGTATGTTTAGCTCTGTTAAATTTAATCTTGTGGTTTCTGTCCCTCTGTGCATTTGGCCAAAGATTTCAGTCACAAGTTATATCATTGTCTTAGATTAAGTTATCTGAAAATAGATACCCAGATGGTGAATTGCTTGCAGAAGGTTTACTGGGAGTATATTCAGAAGGTACATCTGTAAGGAGACTAGAAAAGCAGGACTGGGCAGAGAGAAAATCAAACTTGCAATGTGAGTGATCCAGGACGAAAATCCCGTTTAGAATCTGCTTCATAGACCATTTCTTAAGACTAGGAGTTTTCTGGAAATAGACTCTGAGATGAGAAATTTATGGAAATTTCCTTCACTAGATGCTCCTATTAGGAAACTAGGTCACAAATAGTGAGCATAGAGAGCAGGTAACACTATGGATCCAATGGGGAGCTCAGAACTTGGTCCTTTATAGATGTCCCAAGGCAGGACATGGGATCATAGATTTCATATCCCTTCATCAGCTATCTAGCCATTGACCAAGCATGGCCTTCCAGGAGGGGACACCACCTTGGATGATACAAGTCTCTGAGGCTCAGTGGAATTCCCAGGGAAAGACAGCAATGTATAGCTGATAGATCCTAGTCCTGAAAATTGGGAAATTGGTGGGTTGCCTTCTAGAAGGACATCTTGATAAGCAACAGTATCAATCACAGTAAACACTGCTCACATTGTTTGTATTACCACACCCTGCACCATGTGCACGTTTGTTCTTATTCCTATTCCACTGAAGAGAGTGCAGGAGACGCCAGTTTGTTAGCTCATTTCCCATGGTTTTCAGCAAAGCAGACAGCTACTTGGAAAATTCAACCCTACTTTCCTTTTAGGCTTAAAAACCCTGTGTATAAAATCAGGCCAATCATTACAGATCTGTTTCTTTTGTCCTTGAGTTTCAGCCAAAGATTTTTAGTAGTTTTCAAACTTAGGTAATTTTGCAGTCAATTCCCTTCCCTATACCTGGGGCTGCAGGCAACTACTAAACTACTTGTAAACGTAAAGTAATTTTGATAATTCCAGAATTCCAAATAAATGGAATTGTGCAATAAGTGTTCTTTTGTTTGCTTTTTATCACTCAGCATAATATTTTTGAATTTGTGCATGCTGTTGGGTATATGAAGAAGTTATTTCTTTTTATTGCTGAGAATCATGCCATTTTGTCGATGTATTACAATGAGCTTATCAATTAAAATGATAAAAGGCATTTGACTTCTCTCCAGTGTGGGGATATTATGAGTAAAGCTGTTATTACCAATAGTGTGTGTTTTGTGTAGGCATTGTTTTCTACTTCTTTTGGGAAATTATCTGTGTGACCCTTCACAGCTAAGCCACTTTTTTTGTATTTCTTAAGCAAAATCTAGCCATATACAAGAATTAGCATTGTACTTCATGTATATTTAGATGAAAGAAAACTCTTACTGTAAGGGTTTTGGTAGTAAATATTTTAGAGTTTTCTGGCTGCAGGATCTCAGTAGCAACAACCCAACCTTACTATGGTAACACAAAAACAGACATAAAAAATATGGAAACAAATGAGTGTGGCTAAAACCCATATACATAAACAGAAGGTGGGCTCAGTTTAGTCCATGAGCTTTATAGTGTTCTGGCTTGCCTCCCAGTCTAGATATACATCTATACAAATTCAAAACAACAAGAATTATTACAAATTTTATAATATTCCTGGATTATAAATATGTGCATTGATTTTTAAGTATTCACATAAACATGAATTGGACAATACACAGATGCCAGGAAATGACTGCTTGGTGCTACCAGAAAATGATGTTTCAGTATTCATCTGAGAAAATGGGTGTGACAGATAAATGTCTTCATCTTGTCTCCTACCTAACTATTCCTGCTGCTCAAATCCTTCTCACACACTGGGGTGGCATCTATTTTGGACTCTGACAAGGGTATAACTCATAAACCTCTATGACATTCAAACACAGGCCCCTTTAGTCTTAAGGACATAGGGCAAGAGAGGTGGAGAAGCATTGCCCTGGGGTTTAAACACCATTTGTCTCAAGAACAGGTATTTATGGTGATAAGCTGTCCTGTGCCAGTGCTGCTTGTCATATTCTGAGTGATAAAGGTGGGCATAACTTTAATAGATTTATTGTTTGTGTGTTTATGATATACAGACTTTCCTAAGTGGTGGGGCTCAAGGCAGTGGCTTTCTGTTGCCTGAGTCTAAGGGCAGTGCTAATAGAAAAAGAATAATCTTATAAAAACATAAATCAGGCGATGACTCCCTGTTACTTAATACCTTCCGGTATATTTCTGTAACATGTAAAATGAAATCCATATTCCTTACCATGGCACCAACGCTCCCCATGTGGTAGAGAACCAAAAAAAAAAAAAAAAAAAGCAAATTGTTCTCGTTTTGTTTTCCCCTAGCCTACCATGTTCCAGCCTGCTGGCCTCCCTTCTTTTTCTTTAAGAAATAAAGGGGAGAAAACAAGCAAACGAACTAATCTTTCCAAGTAAAAATATTTCTGTCCCTTTGATTTCTGCACTGTAGGGCCCAGAACACTGTCTAGTAAACAGTAGGTGATCAATTAGCATTTTTAAATAAACGAGTGAGAAGATTTTATGAAAGCAAAACAAGGAGGGGAGTTTTCCCTGTTGATGGAATGGTTTGAGCACATTCTTAGTGGCATGAAATTTATATTTTGTTTTAAAGAATGACTAGCAAGACTGCAGTAATGAGATTTGAAAGAAGAAGCTTATTATTACATACTAAGGTAATTAGTGATGATTTCATGGACAAGATGGGGAATCTATAATATTTACAGCAGTGTTTATGCCTTAGAATTGTATAATGCTCTGCAGTTTCCAAGTATCTTCACATCTGTAATCTCATTTACGCAAGGTCTCTGCTTTTCTAACTTAATGGAGGCCAGGGATGCATGAAAGCTTAATTAGAGACAGAAGGAAAACACTTTCTTCTTTCAATGATCCATATGTGTCTGTGAAAGAACAAAAAGACTTTTTTTTTTTTTAAAGAATCATCCTAAAACTTGCAATTTTATTCATTTCTGACAATGGGGAATGGCTATAGTTGCCAACTCACAAGTCTTCCCAAGTAAGCAGTTGAGTAAGGAGCCAAATGTCTTGTCTGTGAAAAAAATAATGTATCCGCAGTAAGGCATCTGAATGCCACCTCCGGATAAGAAGGAAATGAGCATGTGTTCATTTGATCTAACACTTTAAATGTTATCTCTCACATTGCTCTCCCAAGACTCATTAGCCTGTGTTTCCAGAGCACCTCTGAGCATGACGGCTCATACCCATTTGCAATTAAATACATATATGCACACTTAAACGTGAATTAAAAACAATTACTCAGTCCATATAGGTAACTAGAGTTTTCTTTTTTCTTAGAAGTGTATGTTCACTATTTTTAAACTGGCCAGAAGATTGCTTGAAAAGAACCAGGCATAGTTTGCAAAATGCCTTTACTACCCTCAGGACAAACTAATAAAGAAAGAGAATTTCATTAGTTAGGTGGAAAACCATCATATGCTATGTCAGGAAATATACTTCCTTGCATATGCACAGAATGTCCCCTTAACGAGGACATTTTACCTAACAAAATGTCTACCTAAATCAACCTTACTCATTCCTCCTTCCCTCCCTCCCATGAGTAAATTTCCTCTAATCTTCCTGGAGGAAAAGTGGATCATACTGAATTTGGTAATAATGATTTTGTTTCTTACGGTGTTAGGCAACTTCTTTGTTCTTCAGTGAATTCCTTCAGACCTTTCTCTTGTGATCACTGGGATTTTACTATTTTGTTTCAGGAACTATAGTTTTAACGGAAACATCTTTTTTGGAATTCCCTGTGGTTACCTTACAACAGTTACCTAAAACCCTGCGATCTTAAGGCTAGAAAGAAATACAATGGTCATGTTCAGAAATTAAATTAAAGCATTATTCATCTCTGTATTCTCCGTAATCACACAAGTGGAATACAGAATTATCCTTTCTGTAAACTACAGTATTTTCTGCCTTTATTATACACATGATGCTTTATTATCTGTATCTAGGTACTGTTTTATGTATGTGCACACACACAAAAAAACTGTACAACACCGGGTTTGATATGTTTTCATATTTTGTCCATTTTGACATAGTCTGTATGAAAATAATATTTTTGTTAAATTAATAGCTATGATAATGTGTGACTACTATTGGGTTTTGTATTCAATTCTGAGTTCTGAGAAGCTAGGGGATATATAGTCTTATCACAACATAGTTTTTCCATCCTTACCACAGTGTTTGGCATATGTAAAGCTATTTAACTAAAAGTCTTGAAAAATTATTGTATTCTGGGCACTAATCTAAGTATTTTGCCTCTATTTGCTCACTTAATATTTAGAATTTCCTTTTGAGCTATTATACAAATGAGAAAATAAGCCGAAGGAAAGATAAAGTAAGTAATTTGTTCAAGATTTAGTAGTTAAGTCACAGGTCTAGAAGACATAATGTGTTATTCATAAATATTTCAATAGACAAATAAATTGTGAAAAATTACATAAAAAGCTGAAGCTACTTACCTAACTTTGAAATAAAGGCATATATTTTTATATATTATATATACATATACATATATCTACTAAATAAATAAATAAAATTATAAACCCTGAACAATAGAGATTTTCAAATTAATGAATTACTTAGGATGGCAATTTACTTTTGGTAGAATACTGATATTTTCTATTCAGTCTCCATGGAAGGATGTCACTTTCAACTCATCTTCAAAATAGATCAATGTAAACGATATATCTATGAATAGAAATGAATGATTTTGTTCTCTGTGTAAGGATGACCATCACAGAGACAGTTGCTATTAACTTGTGACCCATTATTGTGATTTGTAATTTGTAAGCTTTTCCTGGAAAGAAGACAGTTGCTATTAACTTGTGACCCATTATTGTAATTTGTAATTTGTAAGCTTTTCCTGGAAAGAGAAGGTGGCTGATTGCCACATGTGAAAATTTTTGTAGTGCCCTACATTGTGAAGATTTGGCAAACCTGTTTTTCTTGGCTCTTTAGGCACACTAAGTTCTACTTAAATTTTAAGATTTAATCCCCCCAATTACATCTATCTATCTATCTATCTATCTATCTATCTATCTATCTATCTATCTATCTATCTCAAGATGTGCAGAACAAAATGAACAAATTGTGAATTTGTTCTGGAGCTGTAAAATATTATATAGAAGCCCTGGTTTCTGCACTGTGTAATTACACACCACGTCCTCCCTAAAACAGAGGCAAATAACTGTGTTTTTCTTTGTAGCATTCTTCCCATCCTCACATCCAGTCTGACAACAGAGGTATAGAAATTAGAGTTCAGTGAAATTGAGTGTCTTGTCCAATGCCAATATTTCTTTAGGTCAAGTTTGGATAATTAATGTTTTTCTCAACCATATTTCACAATTTTTGTGTAATTTTGTCAGCATCTATTAATTTCATTAATTCTTTCATAATTACATTGGAAAATTTTTAAATGTTGCATCATTGCTTTACCTGGATAGCACTTTAATTTCTTCCAGCTTAGACAATGCAAAAAGAATAAATAGAGAAAATATCATAATAATATTTACTTAAACGGCTTCATGGGTATTGTGCTAGGATAAACACTATAAAAATATTGCTTGAAGTTGCTGCTGTATACATGGGTCATCACATTAGATCTTGGTAGAAACATTTGTTTGCACGTGTTCTGTGTAGGAAGCTGGGGAGGAGAGGGGCCTGAAGTTCTGGGTTTTGTTTTGCTTTGGTCCCAGATTGCTTCAGGTCTTAGGAGTCCCTCTGCTGACCAGCATGAAGGAGTCCACAAACCAGTATTGTCAACAGAAGAATCATCTGCTTTACAAACAACCATGAGCTCCCCAAATGCTTCTCACTGCATCTTACCTTCTGCTGTCATGGGAGAGAACCGACTTCACTCAGAGCTGCAATAATGGGAACTTTCCTTGGAGGAGCAGATGGTATTGATGGGGCCATTCACAATGGTTGGGGATCATTTCAAATTAAAACCATGGTCCTTTCTATCTATCATATAATGTTTAACTGTGTCTTCTCCATTATGCCACAGGCATGAAACTCAACTGCAGTTATTGATTTGTTCTCACAGAACATTCAAGTGTTCTAGGTGTGAAATTCTATGCCTTGTGGAAAATGGACTTAAACTATCAACAATGACACTTTCTACCCATCATATTCAAGGGATAAGCTTTTCCATACACAACACTTTTTTTTTATCAGTTGACGGAGGTTGACTTATTAAATACAATTTTAAAGATGTATTTATTTATTTGAGAGAGAGAGTGACAGCACATGTTTGAGTGCAAGGGGGTGGGAGGGAAGGGGGGCCGGGGAGGGGGAAGGAACAGAGGGGCAGGGGGAGAGGGACAAGCAGACTCTGAGCAGAGTATGGTGCCAGACATGGGGTCCATCCCAGGACCCTGAGATCATGATCTGAAACGAAATCAAGAGCCAGCCATTCAACTCACTGAGGCACCCCATTAAATACAATTTTAAATCAGCTTTGTTTTAAATAAAATCTTTCTAAAGTGCTACAGTGTTCCCGGAATTCTTAAACAAGATATAAAAATGTGTTTTTTGAATTGGGGTTTCAGTCGTGAACAGATTTTGATTTTTTTAGTTTGAATATTATGCTCTTAGGTGTTATAGTCTTAATGTCTTTAGATTGGTATACCTGTTTAGTTGTTTAATTTGCCCTTTTTGGGTAGCTTATTAAAGTATAGTTGACATACAACAAACTTCATATATTTAAAGAGAACAATTTAAATTATTGACATAGGTATTAACTTGTGAAATCATCAGCACAATCTAAAAATGACATCTCCATCATGCTGAAAAGTTTCCCTATGTCCTTCCTTTTCTTTTGCCTCTCCCCAGATTATCATCCATCGCCAGACCACTAGTGATTAACTTTTTGCAGTATACATGAGTTTTAGCCTGGGTCTTTTCATTCAGCATAGTTATTTCAAAATTCATCCATGTTGTAATGCATATGTCTTTTAATTTAATTGCTGAGAGGCATTCCACTGTATAAATAGACCACAGCTCATTTATCCATTCACCAGACAATAGATATTTGGGTTGTTTCCAGTTTGGGCTTATTACAAGTAAAGCTGCTATGATCATTTGTGTATGTCTTTGTGTGAACACATGCTTTCATTTTTCTTGAGTTCAATACATGGAAGTGGGATGGCTGGATCATATGGTACCTACATGTAGAATACTTTAAGAATCTGCCAAATGATTTTTCAAAGTGATTGCACCATTTTACATCGTCAAAACCAGTGTAGCCGTGTTCTGGTTTTTCCACATCTTTACCAAAACTTGGTATGGTCATTCTTTCAAATTTGCAACATTTTAATAGGTGTGAAGTTGTATTTCATTATGGTTTTATTTCCATTTCCCTAAAGACTAATGATGTTAAAACATTTTTAAGTACTCATTTTTATCTATTTTCTATTATAAAATGCCTGTTCACATATTTTACTCAATTTTACTGGGTAGTTTGTGTTTGCTAATTATTATTTCGATATTTATTTATAGATTTTGGATACAAATATTTTATTAGATATGGTTTGGAAAGTTTCTCCAGTTTTGGTCAGTATTTTCACTTTATTGACAATGTCTTTTAAAGAGTAGTACTTAATTTTAATGAAGTCCACTTTATCAGGCTTTTTTTCTTTTTTTGTTTTATGGATAGTGCTTTTGGTGTTGTATTCAAGAACACTTGTCCTAACAGAGGGTCTCTAGGTAGTCGCACTGTTGACTTTTGACCCAGATAATTATTTGTCGCCAACGGCTGCTTTGTGCAGTAGTGGATGTTTGCAGGATCCCACTGGATGCCAGTAGCATGTCCTCCCCACTGGAGCAACCAAACGTCTCCAGGTTTTTTCCAAAAGTCCCCCGAGGGACAAAACTGCCCCTGTTGGAGAATCACTGGCCTAACTCAAGATCACAAAAATTTTTCCTATGATTTCTGAAGGGAATTTAACAGTTTTCAGTTTTGAATTTATTTTATTTATTTATTTATTTATTTATTTATTTATTTATTTATTTATAAGATTTTATTTATTTGAGAGAGAGAGACAGAGAGAGAGAGAGCATGAGCAGGGGAGGAAGCAGGGGAAGAGAGGGAAGCAGACTCCCCACTGAGCAGGGAGCCCAATGACATGGGGCTTGATCCCAGGACCCTGAGCTCATGACCTGAGCTGAAGGCAAACACTTAACCGACTGAGCCACCCAGGTGCCCCATCAGTTTTGATTTTATATAAATGATCCATTTTAAGGAATTTTTGCAAATGGTGTGAAAAATGAATCCTGTTTTTGCATATGGATATTCCATTGTTCTAGCACCACTTGATTAAACAAAAATTCTTCTATCACTGAATTGTTTTTACACCTTTATAAAAAAAAAATAACCGTCCTTATATATGTAAGTTTATATCTGTACTGTGCTGTATCCCATGGTTCCATTTGTCTATCAACATCAGTACCAAACTATCTTTATCACTATAGCTTTACAATGACCTGAAATCACATTGTTAGTTTTTCAACCACGTTTTTCTTTTTCAAAGTCTTTTGGCCGTCGCAGGTCTACTACGCAATCAAGTGTTGAGGTGGTCGATTAGGATAACAAGCTAAACTGAAAGTCACAATCAAATGATAATGTAATCAAGAGGCAAAAAAGAGGTGCCTGCTCAGCAGTGTTCTGTTTTCTCCCACAGGACAGCACATGAGGAGGGTCAAGCAGATGCAGTGTAGATGGGGGATTATCTCATTGCCAGTGAGCCTCTTGAGGGGCATGAATCAGCACTGTACCCAGGGGATGTTACATAAAGCCATATTATTATTTACTTCTTTTTTCATGTTAATGGGCTAATTTCATAATGTCACTGATAACTTTAAAAATGGTCGGTTGGGGGAATGATACAGAGACGATATTTAAAGCTGGGCATGTCTGTCAGCACTCTTTAAAATACCTCTGCAATTACCTGTTGAGGTCACAGGTAATGTGACCATCATCCATGAGAAGATGACCTCCAAACACCCATGTAGGTACGGGGCAGTTGCACTGATGCTTTCATGGGAATGCAGCTATGATTACTGTCATCTTGGAAATTCTTCAGCATTGAAGACTATGACATAGGTGTAAGGCATAATGAAGCCAAAGCAACTGGGGGTGATGAAGATCCTGATTTCATGCACATGTCACCATGGATAACATAATTCCTAGAGATACCACATATCTACCTGACATTTTCTAAAGATTTTTCTGTATTCTGGGACGCCTGGGTGGCTCAGTTGGTTGAGTGTCTGCCTTCGGCTCAGGTTATGATCGCAGGACCCTGGGATCAAGCCCTGCATTGGGCTCCTTGCTCAGCAGGGAGCCTGTTTCTCCCTCTGCCTGCTGTTCCCTCTGCCAACGCTCCTCCTGCTTGTCTTCTCTCCCTCTCTCTCTGACAAATAAATAATTAAAACCTTAAAAATTGATTTTTCCGTATTCTGCTTAACTTAGAGGGTTGGGTAAGAAAATTATTTTGATTTCATCTTCATTGTGTTTTGGCTTCATGTTTAAGTCTTACTTAGAATTTAAGTTGAACGGAAGCTATTCAAGGTTTGTGAAAATATCTACTGGTATTTTCAAGATAAGCATGTGAAAACCTTTGAAATCTGTTAAAATTTCTATTCCTTTTTAATTCAGTTTAGAATCTACACAATTCCCAATAAACATCTGATTATATTTTCAAATTGAAGACATTTATTTTAGAATGATGGACTCTGAGTCAATGTAGTTTAAGTCTATGAGCACTCACATTTCATTTGAGAGGAACAACTCAATGCTGGGCAACGGAAATGATGGAATTTTAGCTGTCATTTCTGTATTAGCGCTCGGATTCTTTGCTTGAGTAAATGTAATTTAAAAATAAATCTGACTCTCAGGGAAATGAAAAGAAGTACTCCTGAACTTTCCCTTATCAGTTCACAAGCTCCTTGAGGTATTGTTCTTAAATATATCAAGAAGGGCTATTAGTTTGTTCAAAAAATAGTTCACGGTTGATCCACTGGAGAATTGCTTAGTATTCTTTTTTTTTTTTTTTTAATGTAAAGCATTTGGTGAAATTTATTAAGATTCTTTTCGAGATTTGGAGCCAGAAGTTTTAAATGGAAAGAGACCTTTAGAGTTTATCTAGTTCAGTCTCTTCATTTTACAGATGATTAAGGTAAAGGAGTTCAAAATTGAATGATTAATTGGTAGCAGTTTGTTGTAATGCATAGAGAACCATATTTGGCAGAAACCTGGGTTCTAGTCACATAATTTCTTTGAACTCTGTTTTTCTCATATATAAAGTAGGGAGGTAGAACCTTTTCACATTCATATCTCTTTTGGACTAATTTTATTTTTTTATTATTTTCATTTATTTTATTTATTAATATTTTAATAATTTTATTATTTTTATTTATTTTATTTTATTTTTATTTTAAAAAATATTTTATTTTAAAAATATTCTATTTATTTATTTATTTATTTATTTATTTATTTATTTATTTATTTAAGAGAGAGATAGTGAGAGAGATAGGGAGGGAGATAGAAAGAGCCAGCACAAGCCAGGGGAGAGGCAGAGGGTGAGGGAGAAGCAGACTCCCCACTGAGCAGGGAGCCTGATGTGCGATGTGTGGATCAATCCCAGGACCCTGGGATCACAAACTGAGCCAAAGGCAGACGCTTAACCGATTAAGGCACCCAGGCGCCCCTCTTTCAGACCTAAAACCTATAAGACTTGAGAGGTCAAAGAACCTTTTTACATTTCGTGGTCTTCAATGAATTTTCATAGATAGGAGTTATAACCCTTTTGTTTAATTATGATCTATTTTACTCATTATTTCCTAAATTCAACAAACATTTAATAGGTACTCAAAATTTGAAAGGCATTATGCTAATACTAGCAACCATTTCATTAGTTTGAAATTATATCAAATGAACTCATGTTTATCATATCACTGATATTCTTCTTATTGTTTGTTTTACTTTAGCAGCAGGACCTCCTTTATTCCAGTGAAAGTTTATATAATATATAATCTTTATAATCTTTAAAAATGGGGCTACTTTTCTAAATCAGTTATGGGATTCCTGCCCATTTAGGTTCCCTGTTGCTTTCTGGCTGTCCTTGATACAATTATGGGGAGCCTAAAGATTCTTGGAATATGGTTTGAAAGCCACAACTGGAGTCCTATTCTTTGGTTTTATGGACAAGGAATCTGTGGCCCAAACTGGATAAGTAATTTTGTCATAGAAAAGAAGCAGAATAAGACCTTGTTCTCTTCAGTGATTTCTCATCCTGTACATAGTCTAGAAATTAAAGCACTCTCTGGATTGTTTCATATTTCAGTTTTTGACAATAAGCAGATTTTTTAACTTGCCTGTCCTTTAAAAAGTTGATTATATTTCATAGGGTATACTTTCTTCCAAATCACAAAATAATCTAGGTGAGTTAAAATTTATTTATAAAATAGACTTGCATAATATGAATTTGTTGTGCAGAATCCCTACTTTGGTGAGAAACCTAAAACATAAATAATACCTTTCAAAACAGTCACATCCAGCCCATTACAGATGACTTTGCATGTAGAGCCGTAAAGGTAATACACACATGAACCTTAATACAAATGATTTTCAACTGACTCTACTTTCCTTGACAATACAGCCAGTTATCCTTGGGACTTGTTCAGGACTGAAGAAATCCAATTCTATCATTGGAACAGAAGCTTTGCCACATGGCTTCTACCCATTTTTTTCATTAATGATGCATTTTCTCCCAAATGATATTCTAATGGCCCACATACAACATACAGAAGAGAAACACTACAATAGTTATTGAGAGATGCTTATTTAAATGTGTACCAAACATTTAAATTTGAGAATAGCCAAGCAATTTAAATAGTTAAAAAGACTCCCGTGGAACTAAGGCTTAAAAATAGCTGAGAAAAATATATATTATAAGTAACAGCCTCCAACAAGTCTTTATCTTCCTCTCTGAGGGGATGCAGGATGACTCAGATAGAAGTCTTTTTCTTAAGGAGGAAAAAGAAAAGCACTGTAACCATTAAGTGTGTTCTGTTTCTTAAAAAATATAAAAAATAAAAAAATAACCAAATAAACAGCATCTATTTTTAAAATGCAGAGTATAATGAACATACAGAAAATGGAACAAAACATAAAGCTGCAGCTCAATAAATCACCTCAAAGTAAACATTCATGTAACCCCCACCAAGATCAAGAGCTAGAAGTTCACCAGTACCTTGAGAAGCTTCCCTGTTGTTGTCTTTCCCGTCGGTATGTCCTCCTGCGAATTAAAGAAAACACAATCTTGACAATCATGGAATCTGTCATTCCCCCCCCTCATGTCCACCACAAGTTTTTAGTTTTAGTACGTAATATGTATCTCTTCACAATATAGTTTAGTATTATATGTACGCATGTATCTATGTATGTGCTTATGTACAGTATTCACATATTTATTGTATACATGGAATCATTCAGTATATTGCTTTTTCTCTTTTCCCACTTAATATGATGCTTGTGGAATCAATCCTGTAGGATGTAGATATAGTTTATTCATTTTTCAAATCTCTATATTTTACACTGCTGAATTAAGCGTAGTATATCTGGCTGGGAATTAGTTTTTTTCTTTTTATTCATTTTTAGTCATTATGAGCAATCGTCTCATAAACATTCTTGTGTATGCCCCTCAGGGCACATGCCAAAGTACTTTTTTTTTTTTTTTTAATATTTTTTTCTATTTATTTGAGAGAGAGAGTGCCAGCAGGAGTGGGGGTGGGGGAGGTGCAGGGAGAGGGAGAAGCAGTCTCCCAAATGAGCCCAGAGCACTTGATCCTGATCCCAGGACCCTGAAATCATGACCTGAGCCGAAGGAAGACGCCTAACTGACTGGGCCACCCAAGGGCCCCATTGTACTTCTGTTAGATATGTACCTGGAGTGGAATTGATGAGCTCAACAAATGTGTATTTTAACATATGTAAATAATGCCAAAGAATTTTCCAGAGGTGACACTCAGGGTATGAAAGTTTCCATTTAAGCACATACTGGCTAACATTTTACATTGTCAGTCTTTCGGGTTTAAGTATCCTGTTGCACATCTTATTGTGGATTAAATTTGCAATTATGCCATCCCTAATAATGTGGGTTCAACATTTTTCAACACAGTAATAAATTCTTAAAGGAAAGTTATCTCAGTAGATTAAAAAAATCAATATTTATATACATTCATAATACAGGCCTTTTGCAAACAAGGGCTAGAAGACAAATATTTAGATCTCATAAACACAATACAAAATTTGCAAAATGTTGTAAACATTCTCTTTTGAAAACATAAGTGTATCCATGACCATCACTTCAACTAACTATCATACTGAAAGTACCAGCTAGTGAACAAATGTAAGAAAATAAATAAATGGCAAAATGAGAGTAATAAAAATAGTAAAGCAAGCATTATTCATAGATAATATAATTATAAATGAAATAACCCCCAAATATACAAATACATTTTTAAGAAGTTTTGCAAGATAGCTTGATACAGGAAAAATAAAAATATAAAGAAATAGTGGTTTCATATGAAAACTAACTTTAAATAAAATTTAAATGAAATTTTATATACATCATTAAAATATTGATATAAGGAGCTGGTCTTTGATAATAATGATGTGTCACTACAGTTCATCAACTCTAACAAATTTACTACTCTGGTGTGGAATGCTGATAATGAGGAGGCTGTGTGTTGGGAATGTGTGTGGAGGAGGTAAATGGGAACTCTACTTTCTGCTCAATTTTGCTATGAACCTAAAGCTGTTCTGAAAATTAAAGTTTATTTAAGAAATATTAAGAAATATAAAATTTCTAGAAAATAATTACAAAATACTAATTATAATATTTCAATAAATCTAAATAAATAGAAATATGTTAATTTCCTGGACTAAACAGAAAAATAAATGAGAGTCCTACTAATGTTAATCTGTAATTTCATGTTTTTCTACCACATTTGGTTTATGGATATAGACAAAAAATTCTAACATTGATACGGAAAATACAATAAGGAAAGAATCACTGAGGAACTATTAAAGAAGACAACAAGGGATATAAAAACTTACGTAGAACCACATTATGTAAGATTGAGTGGGTTTGGTGCAAAGGCAGAAAAATAGACAAAGGAAGAAAAGGGTCAAATTACAGTGCCATATATAAATAGATCCTTAAATTATGAAAAAAAAAGTGTCACAGCAGATTCATGGAGAAAGAATGATCACTGAATTTAAATGGTGTTGCATGGCCATTTGGCAATCCATAGAAGAAATTGTGAGAATAAAAGTAACAATAACCACAACAAAACAACCTTTTTCTTATACTATATACTAAGTCAATTCCAGATTAATTTTTGGTTAAAGTATGAAAGGTAATCATTAAGTTTCTTTTTTTTTTTTTTTAAGATTTTGTTTATTTATTTGACACAGAGACAGCCAGTGAGAGAGACAGCCAGTGAGAGAGAGACAAGCAGGGGGAGTGGGAGAGGAAGAAGCACGCTCCTAGCAGAGGAGCCTGATGTGGGGCTTGATCCCAAAATGCCGGGATCACACCCTGAGCCGAAGGCAGATGCTTAACGACTGAGCCACCCAGGCACCCCAAGTTTCTAAAAGTTAATAAAAGCAAAAGGGAGAGATGAAGTGGTTATGCTTATATCAGACAAAGGAGGTTTTAAGACAAAGAAAAATGCTACTTCATACAAAAATATTATTTCATGATAAATGGGTCAATCATGAAATCATATAATTATAAACATATATGCATGTACCAGCATGGCCCAAAAATACGTAAAGCAAAATTTGACAAATTTGGTTAAAAAATAGATGGAAACTCCAACATCACACTCTGGATCATCCACAGAACAAATAGAAGATTACAAAGGAAACAGAAGATCTAAAGCTATCACACAAATTGTAAAATTGTAGCCACCAACAGCAGATTCTATAATCTTCTCAGGTGACTACGGAACATATATCCAGGATATAGCATGTGTTAGGCTACAACACAAAAGGTCTTAACAAATTTAAAAGGAGTAAAATCAGAGAAACAGTATTCTCAGATCACAAAGAGATAAAGAAGTCAATAACAAAAGGTATTAGGAAAATTCACAGGTATGTGCAAATTAAACAATACACTACTAAAGAATCAATGGGACAATAAAAGAAATTACAAAATAATTTGAAAAAAATAAAAACAAAAAGAAAGACAAAACATACAGAAATTTATGAGCCACACCTAAGGGAATGTTTACAGGGAAATGTATAGCAAAAAGAAGAAAGATCTCAAGTCAATAAGGTAATCTTAAGAAAATAATAAAATAAGAGCAAGCTAAATTCAAGCAAGCAAAATCAAATCAAATAAACAGTAAAGATTAGAGCAGAAATGAAGTAGAGAATTTTTAAAAAATTAAGAAAATCAACAAAACCAAGAATTCTTTCTTTGACAAGTTTAATAAAATTGATAAACCTTTAGCTACTAGACTAACCAAGGTAGGGGGAATAAAGAGAAACTAAAACTATCAAAATTGAAAATGAAAAGGGGAATTATTATTAATCTCATAAAATAAAAAATAAATAAAAGAATACTATGAATGTTTGAAACAAATTAAACTTGAGAGGAAATGGGCAAGTTCCTACAAAGACACAAACTACTGAAATGAACCAAAAAAATTAAAATAGATGTATAACAAATATATTGAATTAGTAAAACAAAACAAAACAAAAAACTGCAACAAAGTCAACGATGGGCCTACACAGATTCAGTAGCAAATCCTAACAAATATTCGAAAAAGAATTAATACAAATACTTCAAAATTTTCCAAACATTAGAGAAGACAGGACATGTCACAAAATATTCTATGATGATCGTATTGCTGCAATACCAAAACAGGATAAAAACATTTCAACAAAACAAAAGTAATACAAATATCTTTTAGGAATATAAGCACAAAAATCTTCAACAAAATACTTGCAGCTCAGATCCAGCAGCATATAAAAAAGATTAAACATTACAAACATCACTTATTTGTTCCAAGAATAAAGGTTTGTTCAACAAACAAAAATTAATCAATGTATAATGCACCATATAAAACAAAGGACAAAAAAACCTGTATCATCTCAATTGATGCGAAAAGGCATTTGACACAATCTAATACTCTCTAATGTTAAAATACTCAGCAAACTATATAAAAATTAACTTATTCCATCTTAGAAAATATCTACAAAAACTCACATATATCATTACACTTAATGATAAAAGATGATACATTTACCCTAAGAATATATATATATTCTCTCTATATATATATACATAGAACAAATATATATATTTTCTCTATATAGTCTCTCTCTCTCTATATATATTCTCTATATATGTAATCCAATAAAAATGCACATACAAAATTAGAACTAATAAACAAAGATCAGCAAGTGTGCAGAATATATGATTGATAGTTAATCAACTGTATTTCTATATATTAGAAATAAACAATCCTAAGCTGAAATTAAAGAATCAATTTCACTTATAATAGCATCAAAAATAACTGAATACTTAGGAATAAATTTATCAAAAGAAATTCAACGCTTGTGCTCTAAAAGTTAACAAAAACTCATTGAAAGAAATTATAGAAGACCTAATGGAAAGATATTCCATGTTAATGAAATGGAAGACTTAAATATTATTAAGATGGCAATACTGCCAAGTTGACCAGTAGTCAGTTTCAATGTAATATGATACTCACCCAAATTCCAGCTACTCTTTTTTAAAGAATTGACAAGTTGATACTAACATTCATATGAAATTGTAATCCACTCAGAATAGCCAAAAGAAACGTGAAATACAAGAATAAAATCAGAGGTTTCACACTTCCTGATTTTAGAAATTACTAAAATGTGGCAGTAATAATTGAAACAGTGTGGTACTAGTATAAATACTGATATATAGATCAATGGAATAGGATTGAGATTCTAGAAATAAACCCTAACATCTACGATCAATTAATTTTTGATAAGGGTGTCAAGATGATTCAATGAGTGAAGAATAGTCTCTGCAACAAATGGTTTCTGGACAACTGGATATCCACATACAAAAGAATGCAGTTGGATCCCTATCTCACACCCTATATAAAAATTAACTCAAAATGGATCAAAAACCTAATGCAAGAAGTGAAACTATAAGGCTTCTAGGAGAAAACACAGACTTAGATTTTCATGACTTTGAATTAGGCAGTGGTTTCTTAGGTACAGTGTCAAAAGTATAAGCAACAAAAGAAAAAATAGATAAATTTGGCTTTATTGATATTAGAAACTTTCAAAGGAACTGTGTTTCAAAGGACACCAGCAATAAAGCGAAAAAAAAAAAAAACTACGTAAGGAGAGAAAATATTTGTAAGTTATAAGTTATCTATCCATCTATCTCTCTCTCTATATATATACACACACACACACACACACATCTATCTATCTATCTATCTATCTATCTATCATCTATCTATCTATCTATCTATATCTGATTAGGGACTTATATTCTGCATAAAGAATTCTTAACAACTCAATGATAAAAAGGATGAATAATCCAATTAAAAATGGAGAAAGGATTTAAATATATATTTCTCTAGAAAAGATACATAACTGGAAAATAAGTAAGTACATGAACAGATGTAAACAGGATTACTCACTAGGGAAATGTAAATCAAAATTATACTACTACTTCATACCCATTAAGATAGATATAATAAAAATACAAGCAGTAACAAGTTTGGGCAAGGATGTAGAAAAATCAGAACCCTTATCCATTCCTGGTTGGAATGTAAAATGGTGCAACCACTTTGGAAAAAATGCCTGATAGCTGCTGGAAGAGTGAAAGATAGAGTTATCATATGACCCAGTGATTCTACTTCAAAGTATATACCTGAGAGAAGTGAAAATATATGTGCACACAAATATTCACAGAAGCATCACTTATAATAGTCTGAAGTGGAAACAGTCCAAATGCCCATTAACTGATATTGAATGAATGCAATTTGGTATATCCATACAATGGAATATAACTTAGCCATAAAAAGAAATGAAGTACTGATAAATGATACAACATGGATGAACCTTGAGAACATTATGTTATATGAGAGAATCTGGGCACAAAAGGCTGCAAATTACATGCTTTCCTATTCTGGACACTTCATATTATGTATGAAGTGTCCAGAATAGGAAAATATCTAGAGAAGGAAAACAAATGGTTTCTAGGGTCTGAGAAGGAGAGTGAAAGGGGAGTGACCACTAGTAGGTATAGGATTTCTTCTAGGGTGATGAAAACATTTTTAAATAAGATAATGGTGGTGATATTTCCATAATTCTGTAAATATACTAAAAACCACTAAATTTTATACTTTAAAGGATGAATTTTATGCTATGTGACTTATATCTCAATTTTAAAATAAGCAAAAGTCTTTATGTTGTCACAGAGGGAAAGTTTCTTTAGGTTTTTACCAGTACACATAAAGTACTACCTATAAAGATAAATAAAATTAAGAACTTCTATTCATCAAAAACACAAATAAACCTTCAGTGTGGCTATCCTCTTGATTTGATTTACAATTAGTATCATATACTCCAGTTTTACTTTATTGTTCTTCCTGTTAAACTGTGAGTTCCTTGAGGTCAGGTTTAATTTTGTTCATCACTGCGTACAACTGATGCTACGCACAGTTTGCTCCACATCTTTTGCATAATTTACATTTTGCTTTTGTTTTGTTTTCCTAAGTCGTAACAAGTAGTTAAAAACTTGATGCTTATGAAATAATATTTTTTAAATCAACAATAACTAATGTTTATTGAGCAATTATTCCTTGCAAGGTATTCTGCTAAGTGTCTTATGTTAACTCACTGGATACTTACAACAACTCTATGAGCTTTTGTCTCCACTTCACACATGAGAGAAATGAGACATAAAGCTTAAGTAGTTTTCCCAAGTTCACACAATCTGTAAGTGGCAGAGTCAAGATTTGAACCCAGAGTGTCTTATTATCTGGTCTGTTCCTTTAACTACTTCGCTAAAATGTCATGAGTAGGATTCCACACTCTTCATGGTTAAACAACCAAAAGAGGAAACACTAAATTGAGTAAACAGGTTTTACCCTTATAGTCTTTCTTATGACTTTCCCTAAGCTTTTCTATGATGGTGGACTAGACCCTATGTATACACATTTGTGAATGTAGATGCTTATAAATACAGAAATGGAAGGTCTGTTTTTACTGTTTATCTTCTGGTCATTCATTTCCTTCCTAATATTCTGTTTCTTATAAAAATTACGTAAAACATTGGCAATGCAGTATATCATTAAGATAGTGTGGTACTAGTACAAATACTGACATACAGATCAATGGAATAGAATTGAGATTCCAGAACTAAACCCTAATATATATGATCAATTAATTTTTGATAAGAGTGTCAAGATGGTTCAATGAGGAAAGAGTTGTCTCTTCAACAAATGGTCCCTGGACAACTGGATACCTACATGCTTAGTACTGGCAGTTAGAAATGGGTTAGTAAGAAGGAACAGATCAATAATTATATTCACACACTAAATAATTGTTTCCAAGTCATATTCAATATTTACTGACCACGTACTGGTCTTTTCTAAAACATTTTGAACGAATATAAATGAATCCCTATTTGAATATATGCAGATGAAAAGACTGCCTTTTATGATGTACCATTAGGTGTTAGATTTCTTAAGTGACGTATTTTATGCATGAATTTAAGACAGAGAACTTTTAGTGTCAGGTTAAGGATAATGTAAAAATTTTAACTGAAAGCCATTTTCTTTGAAGACTTGTATCAGCTTTTGAATAGATTCAATTGTTTTTGGATTGTCAGATGAAAAGCATCATGCAAATTAAAATAATATTAACACTGAAATTTTTATTTCTTTTCATTATTTGATTTCAACTCTGAAATTCTACAATATTGTGCATGTTACTGGAATATAGGTGACCTTGTAGAAAAATGAGTATCAAGAGCTCAACACAGTATATCACTTATGGTAGAGAAATCATCATGCGTTGAAAAACCAAAGAAACAAATACTCTCAGTCATTCTTTGCTTTCTCAACCTTCTACCCCCAGGGCAAAGTGCCAGCCATATTTTCAGCTCGTAATTATTAATGACTCATAAAATTTCCATTGACTCTTTTAACTGGAGATTGATAGTATCAGTAATGAAATGTCCTGCCCAGCTGTGCCTGAACTACTCAACATTGCTTCTGTTTTTCTAACCAACTTCCCAAAGAACTCCGGAACTTGTCATAATTCCAGTGGTTACCCTTAGGTCTCTATACTCTATTTCCAAGTTAGGATGGCCATTGTGTCAGCATAGAGATATGGAGATTTGATTTAAGAATGGGATATTAGCTCTAAGTATGCATTGATTTCTTTTTTTCTGTTTGAATCAACTCTTAATGTTTACATACACTGTAGTGGGTTAGACAATTAATTACTCCAAACCTCGACTTATTATATATGAAGAATATAAGTCAAATTTATTATCTGTTTCTTATATTTTTATGAGGCTTGTTAGCAGAACTCCATTACATCCAACTGACTCCCTGATGTCAAGAAGCCATTCTTGTTGAAATATTTCACATTAAAATGAACCAACAAATCACTCAAATGGCTTTCCTATACAGGAAAAACAGAGTGAGATATAAAATATTTTTTAAAAATACAATTAAAAGCATTATGGACATTTTCAAACAACTATGCAAGTCCCATACAAAGGAACTGTTTATGAAGAAGACAATATTCTCCAGATTCTGATTGTTCAATTTTAAGCTAATTTTTCTTCTCTTTTTCTCCACCAGTGCTAAGCGAACAGGTTCATTGGATTAAGGATTGCACCTGGCCAGTTTAAGACCACATGATGATTTCAAGGAACAATCTTATGTGATTTCTATCTACAGTGCCCTTAAGCAAAAGAATTAAAGTCAGGGAATGAGCCCTTGTCAACCACTGGTTTTTATGCAAGCTTCAGTCATGACCAGGTAACTGAACATTTCTAGAATGAAAAGGCTTCAAGCAGACTCCTACATTTTTATTTTTCTTTTCATATTTTTTGAGATAACATGCCACTGTATTATGCAAGATAATGATGATAGTAACAATGGTATTAAGAATAATAGTGGTGTGTTTTTTTTTATTTTGAAGATGCAGAAAGCATGGGAGAAAAGGTGTCTAGAATTAGCATGATATTCTTGCACTTTTCTGAAAATGCATGCATTAAAAACACAGTTTAGTGTCTCCCGCAACTTTTTAATACAAATGCTTATCTATCCTTTTGTTTTTATTAGTGTTATTCGTATCAGATAGTCTTGACTAAGGGTCTAGATAGTTTTAGCTTTTATATTAACAATATGAGTAAAACTGAAGAAGAGTGAAAATTCACAAGTGGATAATCCAGACAAACAGCTGTTCCTTTTTCCCCCACAACAGAAATAGGGGCTATTTGAAGACAGAATGTGTTATGGTAAAAAGCAATAAAGTATCCTTAGAAAGAAACAAAATATCCTAAAAAAAAGGAAAAAAAAATTCTTGGATGTTCAAAGTTTAAATTCTTCACAACAACAAAAATATTTCTAGCTCAGCAGTTTCAGCACAAAAGATGCAGAATTGCTTTATTGGGATAAGCAGGTACTGCATTTTCAGAGCATCTACCTCTTTGTATTTGCCTAAAATAAAGTGTATCAGCTCTCCTTTCAGCCGATGGCTTTAATTCATTATTTGAGATATGACAAATGAGAAAACTAAATGAAAAAATTGTTGCGTATATATATTTTAAGGTATGAGTCACATCTGAAATAAAATTTGAGTTTAAAAAAAAATACTCCTGATTAAGAATGCAAACTCAAAGAACATACCATGACTCACCAACCACTGAACTATAGATGTCAGCACCAAATGCAATCTCTCTTCAACTATTTTAAACTAGAAAGAAACGAGAAACCTCGGAGAATTAGATCTGTATTGACCTAGCTTCATATGTGAACTATCAGGATTTTGAAAATGAAAATTCTAATGTAAAAATGATAGTGTCATTCATATTATATGCTTTTTATGAAAGAGAAGATCTTGGAGGAAGGGTTTGTAAAAATTACGATGCAGTCATGTTCAAGAAGTAAAACGAAAATCATGGTTGACCATTATAGCTAGAATTTAGCTTAAGTATCATTTGGGTGAAAAGTTTTCAAAACAATATGAAATTATCTTCAAACGACATGAATAGGAAGTCTCCTTCCACCTCTTTTAACAGACAGAGTGTGAAGTGAAGCCAACCTGCATGTTCTTCAATGTGAAAGCCTAAGTGTTAGCAGCAATTGTCAAAGCAGGCTTCTGACTTTGTCCTCTAAAGAAAAGTAATTTAAACAGATCTATGGTCAATAAATCTTTCCCCTTACTCATAAAAGATACATAATAAATATTTTATTCATATTTAATTTTATCCCAGTAAAATATATATTTGCACAACATTTTCCCCCAGATTATGAAACAGCTTATATCAGTGATAATCAACTCTGGGAAAGAGTCAATGGAGAATCAAAAGCTGGTTGTGATTATATAACTTCAGACTTAAAAATATCTAAGTGTTGTTGTTGTTGTTGTTGTTTTGTATGTTTAAAGACAAGTGCTTGATTGTAGAGTACAGATAGATAAAACATTTCTAGATTATTTGGGAGGCAAAAAGGATAAGTGTTGAGAGACTCCAGGATAGGCTGGCTTTTTAAACTGATGTTCAGTTAGAGAAGATTTTAATCTCAAGATGTCTGAATTATTCAGTTATTTCTGCATAAATTCCCCCATCTTAGTGAGTTTTAGTAATCAGTGTATTGAGGAATAACTACTATAAAGTAAGCAATTCTAAGTTTTTACGTCATTTGAAATCTAGTCATTATTCCTTTGCAAGGTACTTATTTTATAAATATGGCATTGAAGAATAACATTGGGCACACAGAGTTTTTTTCCCCAACATTCATTCCTATGTTCTTCCTCCTTTGCAGTGGAACACCTTAAATCATCTGCCTAATTGATAGATCTTAATCTAGGATGGCTTGGGTGTGGCTGATTCAGCATGGAAATGTGACCCTATCAGGCAGTGAGTCATGGGAGCAAGTGTGTGGCTGGGTTTGGGAAAGGTATCTTCACCAATTAAAAGAGATTCATAAGAAAAGAAAGGAAGGCTCCTTTCTTCTGTTGGATATTCATAGACCTAGAATTTTGCAGCGTTCTTTCCAATCGGAGGGAATTCACAAAAGACAAAGTCAACAGAATTGATCAATGGAGACTATAAAATGGAGAACTTGATTCTTGGTGATGACACTGGGTGGCTGAATTAACCCACCCTGTAGGCACTCTGCCTTAGGTCTTCCTAAATGTAAAAATAAGTCCTCTCATTGTTTAAGCGATTTAAGTCTAGAATTTTTGTTACTTAAATTTAAGGTATCTTAAGTTATAGACACTGAATTGAGCAACTTAGCAATTGACCACTGTAAAAAAAATATATATATATATATGATTTCTGTTCAGCTTTCCTCTTTGTACTTAGGGAAAAATACTCCCAAGCATACTGCTTATAAGAACTGTGACTTTTAAATGGCTACGGTGGTAAAACTCTAATTTTCCCTTTTATACAGATTTTACCTGCACACACTGAGACATATATACCGTGTTCCTATAAATAGAAACACAGTTTTTCTAAGTGCTGTGGCTCTTAGAAAGGTAGGTGTACTATAGATCTAGAATGATATGTTTCTGTTAGTTAGAGAGACTCCTAGAGACTACGGACTCCGGGAAACAAACTGAGGGTTTTAGAGGGGAGGGAGATGGGCTAGCCCAGTGAAGGATATTAAGGAGGGCACGTATTGCATGGAGCACTGGGTGTTTTATGCAAACAATGAGTCATGGAACGCTTCATCAAAAACTAATGATGTACTATATGGTGACTAACATATCATAATCAAAAAAAAAAAAAGAGAGAGAGAGAGAGAGAGACTCATATGATATACAGTAGTTAAAAACTGTTGCCACAGGAAATAATTAAAAATGCCTTATTGTAGGGGCGCCTGGGTGGCTCAGTCCTTAAGCATCTGTCTTTGGCCTAGGGCATGATCCCAGCATTCTAGGATCGAGCCCTGCATCAGGCTCCTCCACTGGGAGCCTGCTTCTCCCTCTCTCCCTCCACCTGCTTGTGTTCCCTCTCTCACTGGCTGTCTCTCCCCGTCAAATAAATAAAATCTTTAAAAAAAATGCCTTATTGTATGTAAGGTATCCTGACAATATGGTACTTTCTAGAAAACAGCATCATGCCATATCAGGCTTTCATGTATCTAGTGGCTGTTTAGGGAATATGTTGATGATTGAGGATCAATTAAGCATCAAGTCCTGAGAAAGTTTTTATTTATTTATTTATTTATTTATTTATTTATTTATTTATTTATGATTCATTCATTTAATTATAGATTTATGTATGTATGTATGTACATATTTTTAGAGGGAGAGAGAGAACATGCAGAGGGGGAAGGAGAGAGAGTCTCAAGCAGACTCTGTGCTGAGCATGGAGCTGAATGTGGGGCTCACAGGACTCAGAGATGAAAATCTGAGCTGAAATCAAGAGTCAGATGCTCAGCCGACTGTGCCACCCAGGTACCCCTGTGAGAAAGTTTTTAAATGCCTGTGTGTAACCAAAGATGTCTACATGGAGGAGAAGAAGAGAAAGTAACTGCGTAAGAGAAGAGAGTGAAAATATTTTCTATTATAAAAAGTAGTTAATAGATATGTATCAAACATTTCTTTATGTGTAAATTCTGGTCAAATGGTCACTTTATCAACTTGGCTCTATTTAATGTTTTAGGCTAGTTACTTTTCTGGACATTCAAGAGTCTGTTAAAAGACTTTAATCACAATATGTTGAAGATAATTCAATGATGGCATAGTCCCGATAACTCAACATGTGGTTGCAATCAAGAGTACTGAAAAAAAAAAAACAACAAACAAACAAAACATGTCTTACTCATAGAAATTTGAACACCTAATCTATATTTATAACTCTTTGACATATTTTTTGTACCAGTGTGATCTTGTAGCTTGAGGTTTAATAACGTCTTAGAAAAGTAAAAAAAAAAAAAAGAGAGAGAGAGAGAGAGAGAGAGAGAGAGAGAGGGAAAGAAAGAAAGAAAGAGAACACAGACACATTTAATCAGGTCACTGATTCTGATGGTTTAAGAGAGATAAGTGTAATATAACATATTCTGGTACCTATTTTGTATTAGGTCTCTTGCTCTCTCTCTCTCTCCCCCTCCCCATTTCTTCCTTCCCCCCTTCCTCTCTCTTTCTCTTCCTCATACTTCTTTCTCTCCTTAAATCTCACCAAAGGAAGTAGCCCTATTATAACTGTCTTTTTCTCATAATGACATATGGAAATTATTTTTCTGTACTTAATTAGATAACAAGTTTTTTTTTTTAATTCACAGATGTCAAAATATATAAAACACACACCAACACTCCCTCTCCCCCCCATTATATCATCTAGACAAGTCCGCACATTTGGAATATACTATTTTGGGAAATCATATGGAGCCTTCTAAATTCTAATGTCTCCACCCTTCAAAAGACATCCTTGTGGGGCTCCTGGTTGGCTCAATTGGTTAAGCGTCTGCCTTTGGCTCAGGTTATGGTCCCAGGGTCCTGGGATTGAGCCACCATGGTGGGCTCCCTGCTCAGTGGGGAGTCTGCTTTTCCCTAGGCCCCTCTCCCTTCTTGTGCTCTCTCTCTCAAATAAATAAATAAAAATCTTAAAAAAATAAAAGACATCCTTACATTTGAATTAAATTATGGCTAAAATCTAAAACACCTAGAAATCCCAAGGCATAAAGCCAGGTAATTTAGCTGGTATGCCTAAGTCAAATCACTCCTACACAGCATGGAGGATGTAATCATCTTACTCGGAGTACTTTGACTTGAAAGGTTTTACTCCTACGTCAAGACCAATCGATTCTCTGTCCTAATTTTGTTTAAGGCAGATGACATAGATTGCCGCTGTGTCAGTCAAAGCTGACTGGGTTTTTTCTTCTCTTAAAATATCTGGACAGGTTTTAATAGAATCTTTAGATAATGTATATCCTAAATAAAGCTCTTTGTGAGCCTCTGTTGCCTCACAACAACTTAGAAATTACTGGTTCTCTCACATATCTGTTGAACATCTATATAATATGATCTCTGGTCCCAGGCTGGGGCATGAAACACACATGCAAGGAATAGATATAATACAATATGGCCTGCCTGGCATGGTGGTTAAAAACAATGTTTTGATGTTGGCACACCTGGATTGAGTCAGAGTTGTGATGCTTATTTAGTAGCGTAAACTAGATCACTTTATTCATTTCTTTTTAAAGACCAAAACAAAAACCAAAACCAAAACCCAAAAACAAAAAAACAAACACACACAAAACTCCACAACAAACGTGTGTTTTTACGAAAGATTTTGAGTGCAAAATGCTTACCACAGTGTGTCACAAAGTAGGACTCAATGATCACCTGGTTACTAATATTATCAGCAGTCCTGTCATTGAGAGATGTAACAAAGGCAAGAGGAAAGAGGGTAGGACATACTGCTCCCCAGTCTGGACGACAGCTGTGGCAGGGATTAAGGGAGGCTCTTCAGGGGGGGCAACAGTTTTGAGCAGCTCTTTTGTTTTGCAACTCAAACAGCTCTTGAATCTGCTAATTGTTCTTCTTCTTATATAACACTTTTTGTTATTTATAGACAAAACATTACAAGCTTTTAACTACCCATCAATTATCTCTGCTGAGACATGAATGGAAGTTTGGCCATTATGGGGTTTGGAGGCAATTTGCTTATAGAGGTTATTTCCATGCTGTTTTCTATTTCCTAATAATCATGCATGATTCCACACTTAGTTTAGAAAACTGTATATAAGAATATATAAACAGAGTAATTTTCTGGAATGAGATGGCCCTGAATGCCTCTTTTTCAGTTAGCAAAGGCTTCCAACCACATTTTATTTATTTATTTATTTTTTATTTTAATTTTATTTTATTTTTTAAAGATTTTATTTATTTATTTGACAGAGATAGAGACAGCCAGCGAGAGAGGGAACACAAGCAGGGGGAGTGGGAGAGGAAGAAGCAGGCTCACAGCAGAAGAACCTGATGTGGGGCTCGATCCCATAACGCCGGGATCACGCCCTGGGCCGAAGGCAGACACTTAACCGCTGTGCCATGCAGGCGCCCCTCAACCATATTTTAAAGAGCATGGAATTATGTCCTATGTGATTTGGTCAAATTTATGATTATGTGTAATCTTCCTCAATGGAATTATGAAGCAATAACTTATTTCATGCAACTATTACTCTCTATCATTCTCTAAATGTGCCTGATTTTTTTTTTTTTAAATGCAAGCATAAAACTTGTGTAAAATAAAGGACTCCTCAAATTAGATTAGGGCCCAGGTAATTTTTTTTATTATTTTATTTTTTAGAATAGTTTTAGATTCACAGCAATATTAAGCAGAAAGTAGAGATTTCCCAGATACTCTCCTCCCTCACATACACACAGCCTCCTTCATTATCAACACCCCAAATCAGGACAGTACATTTGTTACAACTGATGAACCTACACTGACACTTCCCAATTACCCAGAGTGTATAGTTTACACCATGGGTCACTCTTGGTGTTGGAAATTCTATGGGTTTGGACACATTTATAATGACATATCCCCCACTATAGTATCAAATAGAGTTTCACTGCCCTAAAAAGCCATTAGGCATGCCTATTTACCCCTACTTCCCTTCTAACTACAGATAAGCACTGTCTCTATATTTTGGATATGTGGATAGTGTCTCCATATTTCATTGTCTCCATATTTTTGCCTTTTTTGGAAAGTCAGAGTTGGAATCATATAGTACGTAGCCTTTTCAGACTGACTTCTTTTACTTAGTAATAGGCATTTAAAGTTGGTCCATGTCTTCTCATGGCTTGATAGCTCATTTATTTTTAGCACTGAAAAATATTTGAATGTCTGGATGAACTACCATTTGTTTATCCATTCACCTACTGAAGAACGTTGTGGCTGATTCCAAGTTTTGGCAATTATGAATAAAGTTGCTATAAACATCCTTGTGCAGGTTTTTGCATAGAAATAAGTTTTCCACTTCTTTGGGTAAGCCAAAGGGTGTGATCTCTAGATCATACAGTAAGAGTATGTTTAGTTTTATTAAGAAACCAAGATACATACTGTCTTCCAAAATGGTTGTACCATTTTGCATTCCCACCAGCAGTGAATGAGAGTTCTTGTTGTGGAGATGTTCATCAATGTTGTGTGTTGTCAGTGCTCAGGATTTTTGGCTGTTCTAATAGGTATATAGTAGTATCTCATTGGTATTTTAATTTACATCTTCCTGACGTAAAGCATCTTTCCATACGCTTATTTGCCATCTGTATATCTTCTTTTTGTCGAAGACTGGAAAGGGCTTTGGCGCAGTCTTGAACTAGGTTATTTTCCTATTGTTGAGTTTTACGAGTTCTTTGTACATTTTGAATAGCAGTCCTTTATCAGATGTGTCTTTGGCAAAGGCTTCCTCCCAGTCTGTAGCTTGACTTTTCATTCTCTTGTCTTTTACAGAGCAGATGTTTTTAATTTTAATGAAGTCCTGCTTATCAATGCTTTCTTTCATGGATCATGCCTTTGATGTTTTATCTGAAAAATCATCACCACTTGGAGGTCATCTAGATTTTCTGGGACGTATCTCCTAGGACTTTCATCGTTTTATGTCATGTTTTGTGCTATGACCCATTTTGAGCTAATTTTTGTGAAGGGGGTATGATCTGTGACAAGATTTTTTATTGTTGTTGCTTTGCCTGTAGATGTCCAGTTGTTCCAGCATCATTTGTTGAAAAGACTGTCTTTTCTTTACTGTAAATGCTTTTGCCTCTTTGTCAACAATCAGTTGGCCATATTTATGTAGGTGTATTTCTGGGCTCTCTATTATGTTCAGATGAAATAGTTCTTATATCACCAATACCAGTGTCTTGATTGCTATGGCTTTATAGTAAGTTTTGGATTCAGGAAGTGTCAGTCTTCCAACTTTTTGTATTTCCTTATTATCCTTTTTAAATTTTTTTTTACTGATGTTAGTAATTTGTGTTCTCTCTTTTTCTCCTGGCTACAGGCTTATTGATTTTATTGGTCTTTTCGAAGAACCAGCTTTTGGTTTCATTGATTTTTTATACTGACTTTCTATTTTCAATTTTATTGGTTTCTGCTCTAATCTGTATTTATTTCCTTCTGCTTATTTTGGATTGAATTCACTCTTGTTTTTCTAGTTTCCTAAAGAAGATGCTTAGATTTTTTTTTTTAATTTTAGATCTTTTTTTCCCCTAAAATAGTCATTCAGTGTTATAAATCTTCCTCTTAGCACTGCTTTCACTGCATCCCACAAATTTGCTAAGATCTATTTAAATTTATATTTAGTTTACATTAAAATTTCCTTGGAGATGTTTTCTTTGACCCATGTGTTATTTGCAAGTACGTTGTTTAAACTTTTAAGCATTTTGGGGGGATTTTCCAGCTATTTTTTGTTATTATCTTGTTTAATTATATTGTGGCCTGAGAGTAAACATTGTATGATTTCTGTTATTTTAAATTTATTGAGGTGTGCTTTATGGCCCAGAATGTCCCATACAAACTTCAGAAGAATGTGTTATCAGTTGTTGTTGGATGAAAATTGTCTATAGATGTCCATACTATTTGACTGATGCTGTTCTTGAAAGTGGATCCTAACTGTTCTCATCATAAGAAAAACCCCACATTTTTCTGTATCTATACAATATGATGAATGTTATCTAAGCTTATTGTGGTAAACGTTTTATAATATATGCAGGTAAAATCATTATGCTCTATACCTTACACTTAGATAGTGCTGAATGCCAATATTACCTCAATGTAATTGGAAAACAAACAAAATGCTGTTGTTGGTTAGTTTCTTGTAGTTGTCAATTAGTTTAAATTGATTAATAATGTCGCTCAAGATTTCTTTTTCTGTGTCTGTGTCTTTCTGAGTTTCTGAGAATTATTGGTGAAGACAAAATGGATATGCAAAATATTTACTGTGGATAACAGCTATGAAAGATAAAGGCAGGAGAGATGGGAGCAGATGAGAAAATTTTCCAGAGTGCGCTACAGTTCTGATATTTAGCTAAGGAGAGAAAGAAGAAAAAGGTGGATTGGGCAGGGTGGGCCTTGGATCATTTTACAATTCTGGGGAAGCTTAGTCGTGGAACAGTTCTTCTCCACGCCTGTGCTCTGGTTTATAATGTGCCTCTAGCAGAAAGCCAAGGTAGATTTTATGGCACACTTTGCTCCATTCCCTTCCCTCAGGGATTATACACTTGTCCTTCCTGTTGTCCAATGTCTGAAAAAGTTGCTTCATGTATTTTCGTCTGGTTCCTCGTTTTATAATGTGAGAAGTTAAGTCTTCTGTTATTCTATCATGGCCAGAAAAGGAATTCTGACTTTGTTTTAAACAGGTAAATACTGGATCAAATTAAATGTCCATAAATACAGGAATAGTTTAAAACTACTGTGGTGCAAACTTTGGAATTATAGACAGCACTTAACAATAATAAAATGAAGTTTAAATACAATTGTATTTCCTTGTTCCCAAGAATTTTACATGAAAGAAGCCGCTATATAACATGTATATATAATGCACATATACAAGTATACATACACAACTATACCTAAGTGCTATATATTCACAATTATAAATACATGCATGTATATATTTAAACACTTATCTGAAAGGAGATATAAAATTGTTGAGAGTCCTGGAATTGGGTGAAAAAAAGGCATGGATGGTTATAAAAAAGTAATTTTCAAATTTTGCATTATATACAATGATATTTTATAATGTAAGAACTCCAGTACTCCTCGCAAAATTTTAGAGGTAAAATGGATTACATTACTTATTCATTAGACCAAACTTGGTTGTTGCTAAAACTGAAGGGATTATTTGATACTGCTAAAATTTGAAAGGCATACTGTGGCATAGTACAATAATCTTTTCTATAGTCTAGGGTAGTACTGTGTAATTACCCCAGTACTAAAATCCTTAGCTCTTAGCCAAGTACGAACCCCATTATTTACCTTTTTTAAAGACACTTTTAATTATATCCCATTTTCTTTTTTTTTATTCCTAAATAAAATGGGTGTTTCCCATCAGGGGAAGATATCAATGTTCACAATTAATTATATCTAAGTGCTATAAGCATTTTTATAGATTATTCGGAATGGTGAAAAATCTTCCAGATAAAAGTTTATATCATTACCCTAGAGTTCATTATCTTTAAATTAGGTAACCTAAAGGTCTGATGTTATATACTCATGTGTCTATTTACAGTAATTTCTGTTTTTTTAGTAGTCCATATAAAGGATGGGAGAAGAATGAGTTTCAAATTTTTATAACTAAATGTTGTGTATGAAGAGACATTTATGTTTTGAACTAGAGAATGATCGCAATGCTGCTTTTATCGAACATTTTGTTAGTGTTACAAGATGCTCTCACTTACCTATAAAGTGCTGTGTTTCCTCTACACATAATTGATATTAGAGGGAGAATAACCTTTTCTAGAGCCTGAGCAATAAAGAGGAAATGTTCAAGTTCTCTCTTTATGAATTCTTCATTAACTTTAAACAATTTATGAGGTTTTACAGAATCTTCCAAAAACGTTTTGTTTTTAACCCACAAAATTATGTTGTTAAAAATGCTTCAGGAAGAATATAGTCAGGAATATGACCCTTGGATAAAGCACATACGTAAAGTCATGATCATGTTCCTTGTATGAGAAAGGGCCATTACATTACCATCATAAACAAAAACCCAAAATAATGAAAAGAAGTTAAAAACCCCTTTGTATTTATTAATTCTTGCATTCAGTTAAGAACAATGAAGACTCTGAGCATACAGAAATTAATAGCATTCACTTGTTTAGCTGGAGGAGATCACAGTCCAATGAGGGACATAAATGTACAATCATGTAACTGAGATACAATATTAAGTTATAAAAAAATGTGCTATAGGAATCTAGAGAAGGGAAAGTCAAGTCTACATAAACGAATCACAGGAAAAAATATTTATGCTGAAACCAGAACACTCAGTAAGAATTTTACCAGGGGACATGAACAAAATCTATAGGGAAGGAATGGGTATTAGACCAACTAGAATTGGCTTTTCCTTACACATACACACATGATGATTACATGTATCCACACATGCACATACACACAGGTGAGATGTTTTAAGGAACCATGGAGCATTCTCTGCACCTCTGTCAAACTCTGTCTTCAAACACTCATTCCAGCTTTTCTACTTTGAGAAAAGACAAAAGAGTTGTCATTGCCTAACACATCTGCTATTGAAATGCCACTCATTTCCATATCCAAGTCATCTTCAACTATTCTTTTTTTTTTTAGATTTTTAAATTTATTTGAGAGATAGAAAGAGAGAGAGAGTGCACAAGTGGGGGGGAGGGGCAGAGGGAGAGAATCTCCAGCAGATTCCGCACTAAGCGTGGAACCAGTGGGGTATTTGATCCCACGACCCTGAGATCATGACCTGGGCTGAAACCAAGAGTCGAATGCTGAACCCACTGGGCCACCCAGGCATCCCAACTTCAACCATTCTGTGAGTACTTTCTTGATATTTGAAGAAAGTAAACATTTCTCCCCAAGTTTTCATTTTATTTGTATTTATTATGTGGTAGCTTATATTCTGCTTCTCATTATAATTTTTTTTTTTTACATTTTATGTATCACAAACTTTTGTTCTCCTAATTTCCTTCTTTTTCAAGGTCTAACTTGTCTTGTACATAATATTAGCATAAAGATATGCTTAATTTCACTCACCGACACTTAGGATATGAGATGATTTAGTGCAATTCGTTATAGCTTTTCAGCAGGTAAATTAGGGTAAGAACAGTTATGCTAAAGGTCAAACAGACAATATATATTATGTAACAGAATCAGAACTCCAGATATTTCAGAAACATATTTACTGCTTTTTAAAAATTTTCTCAAAAGTGAGAATCTTCTACATAATCCACCTGTGTTCCCAGTATCAGAAAATAATCTGTCATTCTACTGCGTTATTTTCTTAATCATTGAACTGCATGGGGACCTTTTGAAAATCTCATGTTTTTCTCTGATATCAATAGTCTGCTATGATTTTCTTATTAGTCTCATGCCAGTGAGTAAAGAGAAACATTATCAGTCATGTCAGGAGGGAAAGGATGATACGTGTCAACTGAGTTCCCGTTCTAAAAAGTCTTTCTATCCACTGAATACAATAGTGTTTCCTGAAATTTGACAAGACTCATCCTTTAAGTTGTGAAAAAATAATCAAAAGATCAATACAAGGCAACATTTTTCTGAATTAAATTGGTATTTTAGTGTCAACCAATTTTCTGTTTTGGGGCATGTCAGGTCACCAACATAGACAAACCACTGAAATGAGCTCTTGGATCCACGGAGTGCATGGAAGAAGGCTGATGAAGATGTGGACCATAATTTTCTAGGGATTATCCTCATTTTGAAATGTTTCAAGTATCAAATTTGACCGGAGTTTATTATTCCCTGTGTGGAGCTGGCTTTTACTCTTTATATTGAGGAAGACTAACGGTGATGACTATATTCATATAAACAACAAAAGTAAATCTAGGTGGGTGCATAACCCCTTACCACTTGAAGTAAGGTCCAGAAACTTCACTTGTGTAAAATGGGAGATTGCTTTATCATAAGGTTAATGAAATCACTGAAGAGAACTAGCAGCAGAGGTCAGGAGACGATGGCCAAACAAATTCTATTAAAAGTTGCTTTATTGGAAGGTACATTATCACAGAATTTCCCTGTTTATAACCTTAACAGAAATGTAGAAGATCACTGATGAAAAATTGACTTTTTGTCTCACAGAAGATATAGTTCAGACTTACAATCATTATTAATTTTTCTCATGCTTATCCCTGGAGTTAATGTGAAAAGCTAAGCTTACTGGTCTTTCATAAAATAGACAATGAAATATATTATTATAATTTTGGAAAGAAGTAAAAACTTCTATAGTTTGAATTCCTATTCGGCTTTGATAATTATGATTAGGAGATTAGCTTCCACCCCCAATTCTTTTGATATCTCAACACTGAGGGCAATTTGGGTTAAGTGTTAACATCCTTAAGTGCTTCCATAGTCCTTAGCCCAATTTTGGATACACTGAAATTACATAACAAAAGCTTCTTGATTACAACCAAAATATTTTTGTGCTCACTTAATACTGTGATTCAAGATAGAGTGGAGGGACACCTGACTTGCTCAGTCAGTATAGCATGGGACTCTTGATCTCAGGGTTGTGAGTTAGGTGTAGAGTTGAGTGTAGACATTACTCAAAAATAAAATCTTAAAAAAAAAAAAAAAGATATAGTGGAAAGAAGCCAGAAACGAAGTGCTTGCTCCATGTCCAACCACAGCTATCTGTGAGATCTTGGCCAAATTATGTTGCCTCACCAGTCAAGGGAAATAATGACAGAGGGGGAGAGAGAGAGAGAGAGAAAGAAGAAGAAGAAGAAGGAGAAGGAGAAGGAGAAGGAGAAGGAGAAGGAGAAGGAGGGAAAAGAAAAGAGAAAGAAAGAGAAAGAAAGAAGAAAAAGAAGGAGGAGGAGGGGGACGAAAGGGAGGAAGGGGGGAGGAGAGACAGTGGCTGAGGAGAAGGAGGGAAGGAGAAAAGGGTGGGAGGGAAGAAAGGAGAGTAAACTGCAGGGTCTCTTCACATTACTAATCTTTCACTGATAATTCAAATTTCTGAGATTCAGAAAAGTCTTTAAAAAAACGTAGATAGGTTATTTATTGTCATTAAAACACTGATTTCCCTTGAACTTCCCTTACCTACTGTAGAACTTTGAACTCCACACCTATCTCTAAGCCTCGTGAAAGAGAAATAGTTGATTTCAGAGCAGTTATAGAACGATGTTATGTAACAATGTTACAGCAGAACATTAACTACAGCAAAATTCATACCCATGATATAGGTATTCAGGGAATTTTCAGGAGATTTAGGGAATTTATGTTTTACTTTTTATTTAATAAAGGTGAACATCCAGTAGGAAAGCCCAGTCTTGTACTGGGGGTCCTTTTGTCATGATTTTCAGAAGTTATATATTCTTATTTTCCAAATTATAACTTCTGCTTCAGCTGAAGTTTTCTTATTAGTCTCAGGGTTACTTTCTTCTTCTTCTTTATAAAGTCCATTTTCCAACGGACTTCAGATTTCCACCTTGGTAAAAATTTCATTGCTTTTTTTATTTCTTCATTTAGTTGTTTATTTTTTCTTAAAATTTAACACAAAAGATTGTTCATCTTTCCTTCATTCCTCTGGCAATGTACCAAACTTGTGATAGAGCCTGGCAAGAATTTGTCTCATTAACTTGGTTTTATCACATGTCTCTTCTGGATCAAGTTATAATATCTCACTTATTTTTCTCACATTTTTTTATTTTGGAAAAGAAAATTAAGTTTCCACAAACAATTCTATGAGAGGAAAAATAGCAGCTTTTCCTCAGCAAAAATTAGGAGGAAATAAAATCTTTTTCTATCTGAAGAGATTATCTATGTGTGAGGGATGCATGTGAGAGTGTGTGTGTGTGGTGTGGGCGCGCACTTGTATGAATTTAGTCTATGTAGACTTACTATGATACAAGGATCTAGAATGTAGAATGTAAAATATATATAACAATAAACTAAAGCAAATTCCTTTGCATTATAAACTTGTTAAGTGGTCAAGACAAATACATACGAAACATTAAGTAACGAAGTATTATTCCAAAGGATATGGTTTGGACCTTAAAGTAATCTACTTTTCTCACTTACTACATTATTACATATCTTTGTTAGTAAAGACGTATTATTTTGTTAATAGCTACACACTATTACACTGTATATATACATTGTGTGTGGGTGTAATTATTTTAGTTTTTTGTTGTTGTTATTGCAGAACAAATAAGCAATTTAAGAATATTTGCTACTACTAACAATTCTGTAACGTAGCCTCCATGTACTTAGATCTTATAAATGCATCTGTGTGTTTTTCTCCAAGGCCATTTTCCCAGGACCATTTCCTGTTTCTAAAACAGAACAATTTTCTCTTTTTAAAAACAACAATGTTTTTAAAGTTTAGGTTTAACAGTGACAATTTTAAAACACTCTCAATAGTAATAATATTTCTTATCATAAGTTAAGCAGAATGACTTTTGTTTGCCATAGCTCTTTCTAGTGAAAAAAAAATCAACATTTTTATGTGTATGATCTTCAAAATCTTTCATTTGTGAATAGCCTGTTTATGTTACATTTCATTATTATGCTGATGTACTTCTTTGTTAAATAAATTGTAAAAATTATTTACATATTAACGATGTAAATTTTAACTGCTGTATATATTACAATTATATTTTTGTCCCAATTGGCTTTTGCCTTTTGATTTTGTTAAGTGTGCCTGTGCCACATAATACTGTTATAATTTCACATAGTCAAATAACTCTACCTTTTTCTCTTTGGACTGACCATTCTTTTGAATCAAGTTAAAATTACTCTCTAGTTATTCTCACTTTTTTTTATTTTGAAAAAAATATATAGTTTCCTCTGAATTAATTCTAAAAGGGAAAGAATGGAAACCTTTATTCAGAATGGCAATCAATGAAAAAAGGAATTCCTACAATAGCAATAGGGTGGTGAGGAAGAGGTCAAAGACTCAGAGTTCTGCATGTTAGCTTAGGGATGACATTCTACAGATTAGATTACATCTTCTGCAAGATGTGGTATATTTTTTCAACCAGCTGTCATTACACAGTTTAGAGCCCCAGATTGCTAGCATACATGAATCCAGAAAAGAAAAGACTCAGATAGAAGTAGCTCATCTAATCATCACTCCAATTGACCCACTTGGGGAACTTGTGCTTCTCAATCCTACAGTTTTGGCTTAAGATGTCTTGATTTTCATAAGTGGGAAACACTTCTACCAAGGATCATAGTTAGAGAACATGGTAAAGGTTCCATTTAACCTAAATATTTTCTTTAAAAAAAAAAAGATTTTATTTATTTATTTGACAGAGAGAGAGAGACAGCACAAGTAGGGCCGGCAGCAGAGGGAGAGGGAGAACCAGGCTCCCTGCTGAGACCCAGGACCCTGGGATCATGACCCAAGCTGAAGGTAGACGTTTAACCCGCTGAGCCACCCAGGCGCCCATAACCTAAATATTTTCTTGTCTCAGTAGAGAATATCACACAAAAACAGGAACTGCTATTATTCTAGAAGTGATCATCGATGCTAAATAACAAAAGGAAATAGGGTTGCTGTCACACTATGGAGACAAGAAGGCACATGTCTGGAATTCAGCATATTCACCGGGGCATCTTTTTATATTTCCATAGCCATAGACATGGGTGGACAGTTGCAGCGAGTATGGCCTGATAAGGTCATACTAATGAGGGACTCACATCTCTCAGGGATGAAGGTTTGGGTTAAACCAGTGGGCAAGGAACCTAGACCAGTATAAATGCTGATTTGAGTAGTAGGGAAATCTAGAATGAATAGTAGGACACAGAGGAATAACATCAATTATGGTCTTGGCACCAACTGTAAAAACAGAGACTGTAGCTTATTTCACAAATATGTGTTGTTGTTTTCTGTTTGGTTGGTTTTTTTTGAAAACTGTGCACTAACTGCCAAATAGAAGAATCACTAGCATGAGGATAGAGTGACATTAACATGGAGCATGGATGGATGAGCCGTATGAAGGATGAACTCTTACAGACATTATCAGTGCTTTACCCATAACCCATAGTGACTTTCTGGGCAGACTGGCCTAACTTCCAGCTGCCAGAACTTTGGATATTTTGCCTGAAAGCTCTCTGAGTCTGCACTGCGCCTGCCCGGTAGCTACACTGCCAATGCCGGAGGTGCCATTTTTTTCTTAATTTTGTGGTTTTTAGACTAGCAAAAATGCAGAAAAGAGAAATGTAATTTTCATATAAATTCAATTTAGATTATTTGTTTACTGCCACATTCATATTTGGGTGGGAGACCTGAAGCCTAAGATAAGAGGAACAAAGATACACCACTCAACTCATTTTATCCTCTCCTCTTTGATTTTTTCTTTCTCTTTCCTTTTTTTTTGGGGGGGGGGAGCTTATTCAAAAGTCCCTGTATTTTCAGAAGTATCTAAACTAACAACAGTCAATAGGTGAAGTACATATATATTTTTAAATTTTCTAGTAGCCATATTTTATAAAGTAAAATGAAGCAGGTGAAATTAATTTTAATAACATGTAACACAATATATACAAAAGATGATCATATCAGCATGAAGTCAATATATATTATTGAGATATTTATATTCTCTTTTTTAACTAAGTCTTTGAAATCTGGTATATGTTTCAGACTTAACAGTGAGTCTCAATTTAGGAGAGTCATATTGCAAGTGCTCTGTAACCAATTCTGGCTAACTGCTACTCTATTAGACAGTGTAGATCTAGAACTTTCCTGTGAAAGCACCCACACCTTATTACCTCTTAATGCCCTTATTTATTTTTTTTTGTAAGCATCTATAGTCTCTCCAAAGACATAACAGTGATAAATATGACACCTCACTTGTATAGAAAATTTGTGAAGAAAGCTCACATGAATTACATGAGAGGTACCATGACTCACCTTTTAAATTCTCTATTGAACTACACGATTAGTGGGTGTTCAAGAAATAGATATGGTTATGAATTGTAGAGAGGGACCAGTATGTGTTGAAACAAGTAAATGATCAAAAACGTGTATTGGTGACCATAAGAGCATATCTTCCCTGAAGAGGGTTGTGGAAAAGCCCTTTTTATTTGACTCACCTCATGAAGAGAATGATGGCTAACATCTCTTTAGTGACTTAAGTTTTCTTATGCAGGTTTAATATGTATCATTTGAGAAGTTTTGACCAGTATTTATTTTTCCATGTTTATAATTAAAGATAAGTTTTAGAGACTAACTCATTCAAGGTCACACAGCTGGTGACTAGTGCCCACAAAACTGAAATCGAACTTCCTAGCTACTCTGCCAGCCCTTTCCTTGCACACCTGCTCTGAAAACAAAGAAGACATGAGACGTAGTACATCATAATTATGTTGTTTTAACAGTGTTGCAATTTTTAATTTAAAGTACCTGTGTCCCCTTTTCTAACAAAAGCAGAGTGGACAGCATCAAGAACAAACAGAAACTCTATATGTGTTTTGTTTCAAACCAATGGAGCTAAGACCTGTAGAGCTGTTTTTCTTGTATTTGAAACACTACTGACAAGAAATTAAGAAATAATAATAATAACCTTGAATCTCTTGCTTCTGTCATATAACAGCTTTCACTAGAATCAAGCAAACACCACACACACACAAACACACACAGACACATAGACACGCACGTTAGAATTGCCTATTTGACCTTATTTATTCGTCTTAGCTAAAGAGATGGGTTTGCTTATTGCTATTCTGAAGTAAAACATGCAGACCTTTTTGATACTGATTACTTCAGCCATTGTTCTAGAAGCACTGAAATTGCTACCCTGAATCTTCAGTTCCACATTTTTCCATGTTATAATTTTGGAGTCATTTAAGCCCTCTGAGGATCCGACGATGTGGTGTAGTTCACATATAAATACCAGGTTGCCAGAGCAGAAATTCATTGTGGAAAATTATATACCAAAAGAACAATTATAACATTCCTATAAAGGAAACACCCACATTTTATTTCTAAATTATTCTTGTAACATTTCTTAAAGACTATTTGATAAGTAAGTAGTGCACATTAAGATAAAACCCATGCATATGTTTAAATAAACATTTTACCAGTGGCATATTTGGGCACAAAAGTAAACCTTAAATTATTTGTTGACAAAATTTGCCTCCTTATAATGTTGCATCCACTTCATCATGAATCTCTTAATCTACAAACTGCAATAATTTGCTGGTATTAGATTCATTTAAAAATTATCTTGCAAAAAGGAACAGAAGAAGTTAGAGGTATATGTAGCCTGTACACATATGTGTTGACTGCTATTACTTGGTACACATTTTTATATGCTATTTCTTCTGAGATTTATTGTGAAGTTGTTACTGAAATTCCAGTTAGTGAACACACAGTGAATTTAGTTTCAGGTGTACAATTTAGTGATTCAACACTTAAATAGAACACCCAGTGCTCACCACGAGTGCCCTCCTTAATCCTCTTTTCCTATTTAACCCATCCATCCACCCAACTCATCTCTGGTAACCATCAGTTTCTCTACAGTTAGGAGTCTGTTTCTTAGAGCTAGAGAGTATTTTGCTAAGTGAAGTCAGTCAGTCAGAGGAAGACAAATACCATATGACTTCATTCATATGTGGAATTTAAGAAACAATACAAATGATCATAGAGAAAGAAAAGAGAAAGGCAAAACAAGAAACAGACTATTTCTTCTTAGATTATAAAGGAAGGGAGAGAGGACAGGACAGAGTGGGGGAGGGAGAGAGAATTAGAAAGAAATAATTTTCCCAGCATCACATAATCTGTCTATTGAGAAATTGGTAGTAGGGTACCAATATAGTTAACCTGATTTTTATGAAGTAATGCCTAATGATCGTCTTTACCTTAGTTATTTTTTTCTTTTCTTTTCCTTTTTGCTATAGTATCTTTACTCAGAAAATTTATTGGCTGAAAGCTTACGGACTTGGCATTAGAATTATATTGAAGACATGGACGCCATCACAATTGCTATGGGCAAATGGACTTGACTGTGGTCTTGCTGTTATCTTGTACTTAAAATATAAAAATTCTGCTCCTTATCTTTTTACTCACGATTTTGCAATAATGGTAGGACATGTAAATAAGGGCAGTCCTATTTATTGGTGTTGCACACAGCTTCTGATATCACTCCAAACAAGAAGAAAGTGCCAATAGAGCTCTACTGATTACATATGGGTGTCATTCTTGTCCTACACATCTTATTATGATGGTAGGATGTTCTTTACCCTCTTGGTTCTAAAAATAATTAAATCACACTTTCTATGTCAAATGGAAAAGCTGAGGTCATACATTGGATGAATCACCAAAATCCTAGAAAGAAATGTGTCTCTCAGCTGAGAAACCAGGTAGATGACAGTGTGGGAATTATCATTAGGCCATCGCCCTGAAAATGAATGCTGTCATTCACAATTCTGTCATTTCACAAATATTTAAGGAGGTACTGTGTGCTAAGAAGTTGTCTGTACCTGAGCCTGAACCTTTAAGAAAGCTGTTCATGGGGCCAATGTGGTATTGGTGATTTTAATTAGAGCAGAAAAAAAAGCAAGACTAGGTAAACTGAAAAGAAGAGGATTCTGAGCCATGTGGCCCTGTCCCTTCTCAGCCTAGAGTCTGCTTGACTCTCAGAGGTTGACTCTGTTTCTGTTTAATCTTTTAATTTTAAAAGAAAAGTATTTCTCTCCTAAGAACAAATGGCAGGATGGAGGGAGTGCGGGCACCCACTCCAAAAGAACATAATAAACTCCCAAGTATTCTTGGAATCAGTGTGACTTCTTTATGGTCATGATATGATCCTCCAGGAAATTTTCAGAGTCATTACAGCAACCCTACAGTGCTATTGAGATTTCTCGGGGAAAAAAATGACACTTAACCTCTGCATTTATTTTTAAAGAAGTCTTCTAACTTCGCTTATTTCTTCTTGGATATACTTCTCATTATAGCTGCAGAGCCAAACTAGCAGAGGGAGATTCTTGATGGGGCCATGTACATCTACAGGAGTCCCTTAAGGAAAAGAGTTTCTTTAAGATAAGTTTCCTATTCTGTGTATCACTAACATCTTCACTTCCTAAATACCTTCCCAGGTGGGTTTATTTTTACTGAGTGTTATCAGATCAGCTTCCTAGAGGTAGCATATAAGTAATTTGGAATGCTTCTACCCTCATGTTTGTCTTTAAACTGCAGGATTTCCCTCCCTTGGCTAATAGAAAAAATGATCTAATGTTCCATGAGGTAATTTGAATTTTTCTTTTTTTTCCTTTCATATCCATGTGTTAACTCTGTGGAGGAACTGAAGACTCATGGTCAAATGTCAGCACTATTTCAGTGCATAAGAGTTTTTAGTGTAACTATTCCAAACAGTCTATTTCTTTGCCAACCCAGTAACGCACCAGAAAGACCTCTGGTAGCCATAGCAACATAACCACAAGCTGCTCAATTTTAGACACTCTTTTTGTGTATCCGATTCCCTCTCTATTTTACAGAAAATCAGAAGCTAATGGGACACAGCTGCTTTCACTTTGGTTTGCTTATTAAGCTAAATTCAAATTGTTTCTTGCTTTATTCATTTAATTAATAGGGTATCAGTTTTCAACATACCAAGTATATGTTATTTGAATCCCCAAGATTTATGAAAAAAATGCAAAAAGAGAATTTTACTAGAAGACATGTAGAGAAAAACATCTAGCAGCACTTTTAATTTCATTCAAATTCATTCTCAAATACAATATCTTAATATATCTTAATATATAATAGACACCTTGACCTTAGTTGAATGAAAAGTCATTAAGATCTAACTAAATAAAGGTGATAAAAGAAAACTATTGATAAAAGAGGTATTTGGGCACGTAGCTGTTGAGATCAGCTGCCTGGTGCATTATGATAATATGTTAACTACTGTTCCTTATGCCACTGTAACAGATTAAATGGTGTTCTAATAAGCTGATTATACATATATATGTATATTACATATAATATAATGTATATATTTTATAATATATATTATAATTATATATTACATACTATATACACACCATTCTTTTTTTTTAAGATTTTATTTATGCATTTGAGAGAGAGAGAGCAGGGGAAGGGGCAGAGGGAGAGTCCCAAGCAGACTCTGCGCTTAGCGAGGAGCCCAACATAGGGCTCAATCTCATGACCCTGAGATCATGACCTGAACCAAAACCAAGAATCAGATGCTTAACTGACTGTGCCACCCAGGTACCACCCCCGCCCTCCTCACACACACACAATTCTTACTCTTGAGTTTGGTATGAAGGATCCATTTACATTGGGAACTAAATCAGTAGGTAAAGACCTATATATAAAGATCTTGAATTCAAGATTTGGAGTTCTGAATATATTTTTCTTTCTTATTTACATGAAGTTGACCAATTAGTTGTCTTATTTGTCACATTTTCAGAAGGACTATGTCTAATTTATCTTCCCAGCTCTTGTAAGGGCTATGTACCAACTAAAAATTCATTTTCCCAAATCATTCAATCCTTCTTTTATCTGTCCAATCATTTGCCCATTCAGCTACTCATATATTTTCTAAGCAGTTACTCAGCATGCAGCTAGGTATTGCAAATATGGGCTTGAAATAAAATGCAGCTTCCACATGTAGACACATAAAAATAACTGAAATGTAGTTTGACATGTGTAACAAACTAAATTATACAGTGTATGATGCAGGTGGACCATATTCTGAGAACTACATATTTGTTGAAATAGAAGGCAGGAAATGAACAACTTACTCCAGAGAAGAAAGGGCAGATTAGGGAAGTACCTCAGAGGATTTGACGATCAAAGTGAACCCTGAAGCATGAGTAAGAACAGTTCTTTGGTTGTACTGCAGATGCAAAACCACAGTGGCATAAAACATGGGAAGTGTGAAAAATTACAGATTGTGCCTTTTAGATTGTCCCAAACCCCTATTAATGTCAAAGGATGCTCTGTTGTCTGAAATTCTGGGAGGGGTTTTGGTCTGAAGAGCACTTTCAAGAATTGGTTGCACATCTGTTCAACAACCCTAATTTGAAAAGAAAAAAAGAAAAGAAAAGAAACTAATAATTACTATGTATCCTGTATATACCAGGAACATGCTACATACTTTAGATGCCTTATCACATAAGCATTATTATTAGCTTCACTTGACATGTGGAGGAGCTGAGGTTTAAAAGGTAGGGGAACTATTCAAGCTTAGTAAGGGAGAGAGACTGGGTTGAAATCCATGTCTGCCTGACATCAAATCTAATGCTCTCCACAGCACCATTCCAGTGCCACAGCCTAAAGATCAGAGCTTTTGACACAAAGGAAGGTCAATGGATAAGAAAAAGTCAAGTAGGACAGGCAAAAGATTACCCGTCACACTTTGGTGACATTCAGGCAAGAGATGACCACTGTCTGATGTTATCAGGTAAGAAGTATATAAGGAGGCTGTGAGGCAAAGATCTTTCTTTATTAAGAGACTGTTAAGTCTGAGCCATTTTTTCCCCTTGGCCAAGTTAACTAGTTTACTGTAGTTGGCTCCTGCAATAGATTTTCCCTTTGAACCCACTTCCATTCATTCACATTTAAAATGTTCTAGTGACCTCCTAGTACAGGCCCTGTGCCCTAACTTCTGTGGGAAGTACAACTGCCACTATTCTGTCTTTCAGTGCCAACTGACTTAACAGTCTTTCCAACTACAGGAAAACATCTTAAAAATTAGGGCCGTGTTTCATTTACTATTACACCTACAATACCTAACAGAGCATCTAGAACATAAAGAGCTACAATATGATTTTAATAACATGAATAATGAGGGAATAAATTATACAAGCTTACTGTGAATATGAAGTGTATGTACATTCAGATATTGGGAAATAACAAAGTTCAGACACCTTCAGCATCACGAAGGTCATATACAATAAGCCCACAACTAACATACTCAAGGGTGAAAGGTTGAAAACTTTCCTCTTAAGATCAAGAACAAAACAAAGGTGCCCACCTGCACCACTCCTATTCAACACAGTACTGGAAGTCCTAGCCAGAGCAATTACACAAGGAAAAAAAAAAAAATCCAAATTGGAAAGGAAGAAGTAAATGATCTCTCTTTGATGATGACATCACCCGGTATATAGAAAATCTTAAAGACTCCATCAAAAAAAAAAATGATCAATACAATAAACAAATTCAGTAAATTTGCAGGATAAAAATCAATACACAAAAGTTGGTTGCATTTCTATATACTAACAAATATCTAAAAAAGAAATAAAAAGAATAACCACATTTATAATACCACCAAAAACAGTAAAATACTTAGGAATAAATTTAACCAAGGAAGTGAAATATCTGTAACCCACAAACTATAGGGCACTGATAAAGGAAATTAAAGATGACACAAACAAATGGAAATCTATACCACATTCATGGATCAGAAGAGTTAATACTGTTAAAATGTCCATACTGCCCCAAACCATCTATAGATTCAATGCAATCCCAATCAAAATCCCAATGCCATGTTACACAGAAATAATTTTTAAAAATCCTAAAATTTGTATGAAACCACAAAAGGCAATGAATAGCTAAAGCAATCTTGAGAAAGAAGAACAAAGCTGAAGCCATCACACTTCCTGATTTCAAACTATATTACAAAGCTATAATAATCAAGATAGTACAGTACTGGCATAAAAACATAGACCAACAGAGCAGAACTGAGAACCCAGAAATAACCCTCACATATGTGGTCAACTAATATTCTTTGGAGCCAAGAATACTCAATGAGGAAAGGATAGTCTCTTCAATAAATGGTGCTGGGATAACTGGATGTCCACATGCAAAGAATGATATTGACTCTAACACCACTCACAAAAATTAACTCAAAATGGATTAAAGACTTAAACATTAACATGTAAAACTATAAAATCCCTAGAAGAAAACATAAGGGAGAAGCTCCTTGACCTTGCTCTTGGCAATGAGTTTTTATGACACCAAAAACACAAGCAACAAAAGTGTAAGCCCGTAAGTGAAACCATACCAAACATAAAAAACTCCTGCACAAAAAAGGGGAAACAATCAACAAACAGAAGGGCAATCTGTGGAATTGGAGAAAATATTTGTAAACCATGTATCTGAGAAGAGGTTATTATCTGAAATATATGAGGAAATCACAACTCAATAGCAAAATACAAATAATGTGATTAAAAGTAGGCAAAGGATGTGAATAGATACTTTTCTAAAGAAACAGCCAATACATACATGAAAAGATGCTCAACATCACTATTCATCATGCAAATGCAAATCCAATCCATGATGACATATCACGTCACACCTGTTAGAACAGCTATTAATAAGAAGACTAGAGATGACAAATGCTGGTAAAGATGTGATAAGAAGGAAATGCGAGTGCCCTGATGGCATGACTGTGAATTGGTGCAGCCATTACAGAAAACAGTACAACGATTCCTCAAAAACTTACAAATAGAACTATCTGCATGATCCGCAATCTCACTTCTGGGTATACAACTGAAGGAAATGAAACCACTCACTCAAAGGGATATCTGCACTCTCATGTTCATTGCAGCATTTTTCACAGTAGCCAAAACAGAAACAAACCGAATGCCCATTGCCAGATAAATGTATAGAGAAAATCTGGTATGTATATGTGTTTGTGTCTGTGTGTGTGTGTGTGTGTGTGTGTGCGTGTGTGTATAAATAAAATGCAGTAACATTCTGCCACAAGAAAAGAAGGAAACTGTGCCATTGGTGACAACATGGGTAAATTCTGAGGGCATTTCATGAAGTGAAATTAGTCAGGCAGAGAAAGACAAATACTGTATGATTGCATTTCTATGTGGAATCTTAAAAAGCTGAACTCAAAGAAACAGAGTTGACTGGTGGTAGTCAGGGGTTAGGGGGTGGGTGTAATAAGGAGATGTTGTTCAAAAGATACAATCTACCAGTGTAAGAGGAATAAGTCGGGATTTAATGTACAGAATAGTAACTGTAATTAACAATACCATTTTGTATGCTTGAAAGTTGTTAACAGAGTAGATATTGAATGTTTTCACTGTAACAATAATAACAAAATGGTAATTATGTGAGGTGCACGTGGTACTAAGTAACCTTACTGTGGTTATTGATTTATAGTTTATATGTGTGTCATATCATCATATTGTACAGCTTAAACTTCCACAATGTTACATGCTGATTATAGCTCAAGAAAGCTGGGAAATGAAAGAATTTAGAAGGAGGGATTCAGTGGTGTCAGGAATGAAGGGGACTATAGGACCAAGCAGATTATATCACTTCCCTTGGGATAAAATAAATGTTCTTGATACTTTTAACACATTTCCTTCACCAAAGTTTTAAAATCATATGTGGCTGGGATCTTGTTTTGTTGTATTTTATTTATTTATTTTTTCTTTTCTAGTTTTCCTTTTGGTTTGAACATTTACTGAAAACAAAACGTTCAACATTTTCAGCTTCACAAACCCTTCTTAGATGTGCTTATGGGAATAAGAGGATTTCTCTAAATCTTATTTGATTATTTAGTCACACACACTGGCAACTATTGTCAAGTAGTTAATTAATTAATTAATTAATTAACTTATTTTGAGAGAGGGAGAGCCTGCACATGAGCAAGGTGGGAGGTGAGATCATGACCTGAGCCGAAATCAAGAGTCAGACACTCAACCAACTGAGCCACTCAGGCGCCCCACCATCAAGTAATTTATATGTTGCTATGTGAAATAGACCTGGCATGGTTTGCATATTTAGATGTCTTTTGATATATGAAATGATAGGACAAAGATAATCTAATCATGTGGGTTGTCTTAAAACATCAGGGCAGATTACTGTACAACTATTCCTAAAATGATCTTTGATGTCTTTTCTATCTTTTCTTGGACGGAGCCAAGGAAGAGGCAGCCAAAAGATCTTTCAAATGGACTGACACCTGAAAGGGGGAGGCCATGAAGCTTCTTCACATAGGTGGCTACTCATAAACAGATGGAAAGAAGAGGGACAGATGGAAGGGAGAGGGACAGGACCAGAGAAGACATGGCTGTTATCAGGTTTATGGGAAGAACTCCTGAACACGGAAGATGAAGTCAAGAGATGACAAGCCAGACTAATGGTGGACTGGAGCATCAAGAAGGAACAAAAACAAGAATCGAGTGACAGCATCCGACGTGCCTGCAGATCCACTTCCAAGGGTGATGCATGTATAGTGCTTAGATCCCCACTCTTCCAATTTTCTCAAATGTATATAGATGTGATAATTTTTTTTTCCACATGAGGACTGGATTAAATTAGGTTTCATGTAAACATTACAAAGTGCTCATTCATTAGTTTCTTTCCTCTTTTCCAACAAGATGAGTTTCTCACTATTGATTTTACCAAATTAGGTTTTCCAAAGTTAGCAAAACAGAGGTACTTCTAGTTAAGATTTCACTCATATTGTCATTTAATACCATCATCAGAGCAATTTCCAAGAAGCGTAATCTGATTTAATGATATTATAATAGTTCACAACTAGATATTAGGCTCAGAAAGAAGGCTTATTGAATAAACAAATAAACTTGTGGAATATCAGGTTCTAAGTGATTTAAATGGTACACAGAGATTTGGGTTCATTGATTAGATATAACAACTCTACACTTCATAACTTTGTATTTTATGTATAAATCTGTCAGATCAACAAATGTTCTTAAAAAGAGAACACATATTTTGGGAGAGATTAATGCCTAGAGACAAATAATCATATCTTTCAAAAGCTTGCAAACTAAAAATAGATAAAACATCTGTTGCCTGTTCACAATGCATCAGTGTCTTTCTGACTGCAAGTGTTGATATCCAATCCTCACAACTCTGAGGTCATTATGATTATTGTCTTCATGCCATGGAGGAGAAAACTTCCCGAAACATAGAAAACTTACTAAGCCACTTGCCTTATCAGCACTCAAGTGACAGGACCAGAGTAGAGTTCTGACTCCTGTGTCTTCAGAGTGTGGGGTATCCTATTATCCTACACTGTCAGATGTCCTTGGCTACACTTTCTCCATGTGCTGCCAGGAACCCAAGCAGATTTCAGTACCAGTATGCGTGGTTCCAAAATGACTCTATGGCTCTAAAAAAGCTAGTAAACAATATAGAATTTGCTGACGATTTAGAAGGCAAGCTATAAGAGAGACTTTTAGAAGTTATCTTGCATCTGGGCGCCTGGGTGGTGGAGTCAGTTAAGTGTCTGACTCTTGGTTTCAGCTTAGGTCATGAGATTGAGCCTTGCATCAGGCTTCGTGCACATTGTGGGGTCTACTTGAGATTCTCTCTCCCTCTCCCTCTCCCTCTGCCCCCCCAAAATAAATAAATCTTAAAAAAAAAAAAACAAAAACAAAAACAAAACAAAACAAACCCGATATCTTCCCTCATAGTAAATTACCTCCTGTTTCTGACTGGATGTGTTTCTCCTCCCAAGGCTCAGGCAACACTGCCAAGTGGATAAAGGCAGGGAGCCAGTCACCTTCTTTTTCCCTTATAAACTCCTGTTTTACTACAAGAACCTGTGTAGCTCCTAGATCTAAACCCTCTCCTCTCTGTCCCTATTTACTCCTTTCTCAGGCAGGGGATTTTATTCTATCCCAGATCCTCTGAACTTGCATTTCCATGCCTACACTAACCTGCACTAACCCTAGTTAGTAGAACCCGCTGTCCTTTGAAATGGTAATATTTGGAAAAAAAAAAAAAAGGAAGGGAGGGAGGAAGAGAGAGACAGTCAGAGAAAGGAAGGGAAGGAAGGAAGGAAGGAAGGAAGGAAGGAAGGAAGGAAGGAAGGAAGGAAGGAAGGGAGGGAGAAAGGAAGGAAGGAAGGAAGGAAGGAAGGAAGGAAGGAAGGAAGGAAGGAAGGAAGGAAGGAAGGAAGGAATTTCTGGGTTCTAATATGAGAGGTAATATTTTTACCAGTGAGTGAAGGACCTCAATTATTTAGTACAAATCCAGAGGCTGGAATCGGGGTTGTGGAGAGGGATACAGATTGTATTTTCTGTATGATCTAAATGTAAGCCATTAGAAAGCCAAAAATTAGCTCCTTTGTAAACCCGCTGAAATCAGAGTTGAAGGTAGCTGTTAAACTGGCAGCCCAGCAGGCAGCATTGGGCCCATGGAGTTCTCCCTTAATTGAGTTGGCCAGGAAGCAACCTGGTAACGCAGAGCAGGATCAGACCTAATCGCAAAGGAGCTGAGTTGCTTTGCAGTAATTTCACCAGGGAAGGAAATCCTAGCATCCTGATTTCTGAGAGAGACCCACACTGATCCTAATTCTTAAATGATTCTTGAAGCAATCAGTAAGGCAGCCAGGACACGACGCTACAAATTTCTCAACAGTCATCATATTTAGAAATTCTTTTTGTGGTGACTGGCCATTATGTTGAATTTGCTTAGGCTTAACTGCAAAGATGAAAGGATTCTAAGCCAAGTAGACTATGGTAATGACTTCATCAGGAAGTGTTTAGATACCTTCCCATATGTGGTTTAATCCAGTTGCAGGAGGGCAGATAGATTTAAATCATATATGAAACCAAGTCTTCAGGCTTAAGGTAAAGCAAGGCCACTTATAGTAACTAGATGGGATATGGGAACAAAGCAAAGGCTCCTTTCTTTTCTTTCTTTCTTTCTTTCTTTCTTTCTTTCTTTCTTTCTTTCTTTCTTTCTTTCTTTCTTTCTTTCTTCTTTCTTTTTCCTTCTTTCTTTTCTTTTCTTTTCTTTTCTTTTCTTTTCTTTTCTTTTCTTTTCTTTTCCCTTCCTTCCTTCCTTCCTTCCTTCCTTCCTTCCTTCCTTCCTTCCTTCCTTCCTTCCTTTTCTTTCTTTCTTCCTTTCTTTCAGACTTTATTTATTTGACAGAGACAGCCAGCCAGCGAGAGAGGAACACAAGCAGGGGGAGTGGGAGAGGAAGAAGCAAGGTCCCAGTGGAGGAGCCTGATGTGGGGCTCGATCCAAGAACGCTGGGATCACGCCCTGAGCTGAAGGCAGACCCTTAACGACTGCACCACCCAAGCGCCCCATAAAGGCTCATGTTTGTACACTAATGTGTCATAAGGAGAAGGGGATTTGGGTCTGTTCATCTCCATCTCCCACATCAAACAGGTCCAGTCAGGAGGCAGAGACTGACCACACAGTATGGAAAAGGTTTAATATATAAGGAATTATTAACTCTTTAGAGGAAAGTAATTAGCAAATTGGAATAGAGAATGGTAAAGACTAATCTATAGTTTAGGGTGGGTGCCTGTTATAAACTGACTTGTGTTCCCCACTCCAAATTTATATATTGATGTCTCAAACCCCAATGTGACTGCATTTGGAGATAGGGCCTTTATAGAGGTTATTAAGGTTAAGGCAGCGCATAAGGGTAGGACCGTAATCCAATATAACTGATGTTCTTATAAGAAGAGGAAGAGAAACCAGGGATGCTCTTGCACAGAGGAAAGGCCATGTGAGGACACAGCAGGAAGGTGGCCATTTGAAAGGGAGAGAGTCCTCACCAGAAAACAGATTTGCAGGCACCTACACCCTGCACTCAGCCTCCAGAGTTGTGCAAAAATGTCTGATGTTTAAGCACCCGGTTCATGGCGTTTTATTATGGCAGCACAAGCAAATTATTACAGTGCTCAAGGGAAAAACAAACACTGAAAGGAATGTGTGTGTGATTCAGACACTGTTGAGAGGGTGTGTGCAGTTTGTGGGGTTGCTCCAGACCAGAACTCGTCCATATTTGGTGGCTGGCGGTCCGGAAACAGCCTGGCAGAATGCCAGTGAAATTCACCAGGAAGTTGCCTGTGGGGCTGGAGGAGAGGATTTGTGCTGAAGCTTGGGGGAAATTGGCTGGGGCACCTGCATAACTAACTAGAAAGTCATCACGCGAAGCCACTGGGAAGCCAGCTGGGTTGTCTGTGGATCTCATGAAGCCGTGAGTGATGCTTCTAAAACATTAAGGCAGAGCTCTCCTGGAGCTGTGGGCACCAGCTCAGGGCCATGAGAACAAGGAGGAAGGGAAGCACGAGGAGACCAGAAAATGCTCCTTTCTCCTTCCATCTCCTTCCAGAACCCACTACCGACACTGTGCTGGCTGTCTGCGGAGAAATATTCCAGTATCACCAGCAGACAAGGAAGGGTGGATGGGGAGCTGAGAAGCAAAAAGTTCATAACTGGCACACATTCTGTCAGCCACAGGGATTGTCTTACTTGCATTCAGGTAACATGTTCCAAATCCGAACAGACTATTTTCATCATACAAATAGATGCATTTGTCCCCTTCATCGACTGCCCTATCTCAGTGGCTATGTCAGAATGTCAGCTCTGCAGCTCCCACAACTAAGGGGACTGTCTTCATCTTTGCCCATAGATGCGTCACCCACCGCCATGCCAGAGGCCCCACGCCAAGATAATTCCAGGTGTTTTCCTGTTCCTCAAACGTCTTGAAGACTTCCTCAGTCTTGATCTGCTTTCTGTCTGTCTCGGGGGATGGTGTGATGTTCAGCCCAGAATATATATCAGGGGCCTCAGAACTCAGAACCACTTGTTCCTCCTTGAAAAGATCAACACTTAAAGCCATGTCTTCTTTCCAAATGTACGGTTAATGTGTCAGAAATGAAATATTCCTAATAATCAGATTACTCATAAAGGAGAAGGAGATTTGGTGCCCTTCACCATGGATATATCTTCCTTCATTTTCTGCCATTTGTGAGTTGTAAACATAATTAATGATACAGATGTTGCTAACACTACTTGTATATTTTTTTTCTACTCATACTTTTCTACTCATTCTTTCCATATTTTTTATGGTTAATTTAACCTTTGGTGGTCAAAGATACAGCCAAAATGGATGGAACATATTAAATCTTCCAAAGTGTAAATTTCCTCTTATTAGCTAATGGCTTATGGGGGGAAAAATAAGGGATTAATTTGGAAAATATATTTTTCAAGGATGTTTCACAATTCTGTCACAGATGTCTATGATTTGGGTTTTATGGTTAAAGATTTGGCACATTTTACAGTACTGCTATTTAATTGTTTTTGTATACATAGATTCCCCAAATGCCTGCATTTTGCACTAAAGACTCAGCATGAAACAATACCTGTTGTTTAAATTCCCTTAAAATATTTAGAAAACACTTTGGCTCTGATTCTCATCTACTCATAAAACAGATGTGCACCCATACATCCTTTTATCTCTTTGAATTGGGTTCTTCAGGGATCTTGTTAAAGCTGCATGAGGCCAAGTGAAGCTCAGAGGGGTAAAAAGCAGCCTTATTTGAAGGTTGCTGCCATCCATAAATGGACAGAAAGCAGAAGATTTGAAACTGTGCGAAACAATGGCTTTATAGGTCAGGATGCTACTGCTGAGAAAGGAACATTTTTCAGGTTGCCTCTGATGAGACCAGCATAATTTTAAAGCCATTTTTACTGCAAAAGCACCTGACCCAATAAAGAACCACAGCTTATAGTAAATACTTAGTCTCCCTTCTGAGTCTGTCAGCATTTTTGTTGATTTAAAAATGTACTAACCCTATAAGTTCCTCCCAGAAGACCTATAAGTTCCAGGTAGTGGCAGAGATCTGGAAGGTACAGGCAGTGTCCAAGGGAACACAGTAATGAACAATGCCTTCTGTCTCAGCTATCTCAAATGAGGTAGGAGCCATGCGCACTGGTTTTGTACAAATTAATCCTCTTCCTTTGGATTTTCCATTAACACTATGCCTCTGAGCAGTGCTCCCCCATGGGTTCTCAACCTCTTTTTTCATTAGCAGTAATAAAAATAATTGCCTCAAAACATCCAATACTAGTGATACCTTGGCCTGTCAAGCAACAGCAGAAAATATAGCCATGGCTGTTAAACCTTCTTTAAAGCATTTGAATAAAGGTTGTTTCCTACTCGCGTGTGTGTGTGTGTGTGTGTGTGTGTGTGTGTGTGTTAAATGTAAATAAATTGTGGTTCACTTCAATGCCAGACTACACTTGCCCTATGCCAGCTACCTAGTCAAGTGCTCTTTCTTCCTTTTTTTAAGATTTTTATTTATTTATATGACAGAGACAGCCAGCGAGAGAGGGAATACAAGTAGGGGGAGTGGGAGAGGAAGAAGCAGGCTCCTAGTGGAGAAGCCCGATGTGGGGCTCTATCCCAGAACGCTGGGATCACGCCCTGAGCCAAAGGCAGACGCTTAACGACTGCGCCACCCAGGCGCCCCTAGTCCAGTGCTCTTATGAGAAACTGGATTCAGAGTTTCTGAGTAAGGCTAGGTTAGCAATAGAAAAAATCTCAAGTCAATTATTCTGGTGTTAATGATATCTTTCTGAAAGCCAGGTGTTTGCAGGTAGTTAACTAAGTTCTGCCACTTGATTTACTTTTTCCAGATACAAGTCACACATTCACAAATTTCACAAAAATGTTTCTCTTGCAGATGGAGAGTGTTTACTCATATATCCATGCCACTGAATCATACAAATTTGAAACTTTGGAAAAATTACTTTGAAATCATGAATTTCATATGTTTGCGTGTCCAAGACGTGGACCATCCTGGGTGATTCTGGTTCGATAATGTAGGATCTTTATCTTTGCGTTGAGTTGCAGTTTACAGAGCTTGCCTTATTTATTGGATGCCATAAATACTTAATATTCAATCTAAACATGAAGCCTAAAGTCTAAACACATTGATGAGTACTAAGTAACAGAATCTAGAAAATCTAGATTAAATCTAGAAGTCTAGAAATTTCATACAGAATGAAAACAAACTATACATTAACCAACTATTTCAAATGATAGGTCTAGAGCAAAAATAATAATTATTTATAAACCTGTGACCACTTGAAGTAGGCAGTTCAACAATAGAACAGAGTTACATGGAAATACAATGTATTTATTATATACAAATGGTTTCTTGTAGTCAACATCTATAGTGTATCCCTGCAAATTTTTCAGCATCATTCATTAGAAGGAAGATAAAACAATTTTTAGCTAAGTCTTCCAAAATAGGAGATTAAGGATACACCCTTTGTTTAAAGATATATCCTTTACTTAGGAAGAATTATGCTTTATTTTTAGTATTCTGAGTTACCTAAAATATGGTTTACGTCCCTGGAGAGCCAAGATTAGTTTCCTATTTATTACACTACGGGTTTTCTTCTATCTTGTTCAGTAATCGCTGTGGTGCTGAGCATAAGTATATAACAAAATCTGTCAAATGTAACTGAAAAGTAAGTCTAACAAATAGAAATATAATGCAGAATGAGTGCCCCTCACCATATCTCCGGACAGAGAACTTGATGGATCAGTTGTTCTGGTTAAACGGTTATTAAATCATTAAGACAAGATCAGCAAGTTCCTCTGAACACGACTGTGGACTAATTGTTGAGAGACAGAGTTGCTCTCTCCGTGTGGTGTTTCTTTCAGTCTCAGTGTCCTTAGTCTGTTTATTACTGACAATTCTTTGGAAAACTCAGACTACACAGCCATCATTTAAATTTGGGCTGAAGTGGTTGGCTTAGTATCCCAGTATTTCTGACATGTCCCTTTGTTCCCCAACTCAAAATCAAACTTTAGCAACAATATTAATAATGGACATTAGCAGCTAATCTCAAAACATCTCCACTTGCAAATGACAGAACTTTAGTAACTTTTTTTTTTTTTTTAAGCCACCCCATTACTGTTCCAACACTACTTCTCAGCTGAACGGAATCAAAATGCTGGTGATAGAAATAATGTCATATGTTTAGGTACAAATAAAAACAGTGAGAAAAGGCTATGTCTCTTTTCAAAGATTACTTTATCTGTAAGGACTGGAGTCAATTCAAGTAAGAAGAAATGATATGTCAAAGCATAAATACCCTTAGAAATTAATGATGAAAAGGCCTGGGCCAGGCATAAGTCACATTTCAGGTGTGTCATGAGGAGGGCATTCATTACTCCAGGTGTAAATGATTTCTTTCTCTTTCTGGGCTTCTGACATTTTCAATACATCTCATGTGAAAGCTGTTTGTGGGGGTCTGGTGTGCTTATTCTTATGAGACTGTATTTTTTTTTTTTATATTATGTTTCATTTATTCAGTCATTCCGCACATGTGTGTTGAATGCCTGCTTCATACACAGTGCCGGGGAGACAATCAAGATCATTAAGTTCTAGGTCTTGCCCTTCATGACTGTATTAATCATTACCTGAGAGTATCTTTTTATTATTCTCCTCAAAATACAGCATAAATAGATGTTCAATAAACACTTTCTGAATGATAAAAAACAGTAAGAGGATATATCTATTTTTATACAAATATTACTATCCCAGACTGGAGTCTACCACATTGGCTCTCTGGCTCTCAGGCCCTTGAGCTCATCACTGGCTTTCCAAGGTCTTGAACTTGCAGATGGTGGACCATGGGGCTTTTCAGCTTCTGTTATTGCGTGAGCCAACACCTTATAATGAATCTTTTTATGTGTGTGTGTGTGTGTGTGTGTGTGTGTGTTGTGTGTGTGTGCGTATCCTACTGGTTATGGTTCGCTACAGAGCCCTAACTAATACAATCTGCATTTTACAGGTGAGGAAAACTTTAATTAAATGAAGCATAAGGAAGGAACCCAGGCACCCGGCCTCTCACATTTTCATTGAAGCACATACTGTGGAGGATTAGCACCCACATGAGCACACCCTCCACTCTGTTTTCTTTGCAAACCTCAGAGATTAACTATGTTCCATGCCTGCCTGGGGCTTTTCTTGTTTCAATCTGAATGTTGCTGTTCACAAAACTCTGAAGTTCTGAAAAATTCTACGGGAGCATGTTGAACTGTCAGTTAAATGTTAAATACATACCATCTGGGCTGTTATTGTTTAAGCATAAAATACATTTATATCTGCCCCTCCTTCAGGGAAATTAATGCCTTATTCCAGATGGGAATTGATCTAAACGGGAAAAACAAAAGCAATATTAAAAATGTTCCCCAAATCACTGTACTAGGTTTTAGATGCATGCTATATATATGGCATTGCTATTTCCTGACATACAGGAAAAAAAAAAAAATGCATGTGGATGGAGCTTCCACACAGCATGGTGACCCCAGGGTAGTTAATCTCATCTAGTGGATTGGGGCTCCTAGTGGAGTGCTTTCTCCTTTGAACAAGGCAGTAGCTTCAAGGTCTATTATGAGCTAGGCTCAAAAGCCACTTAGGGTCATTTCTGTGAGAGTCCAATGATCACTTCCTGCATATCCTATTGCTCAAAGCAGTCCAAGGCTGTTTAGATTTCAAGGGAGAGAAAACTGGCTTCATATCTTAATTGGCAAGAGTGTCAAGATTGCATAGCCATGTTCTCACTGGTATCACACTGCCATGGTAAAAATTTTGGCCACAAATTATTTCACTTCTCCTTTGTGTAAAACATGTTTACTTCCCTCATAAGACACCCAAAGTTCTCATCCCATTATGGCATCAAATTCATGCTTAAGGTCTCGGATACCTTCATCTGTATCAGGTGCAGGTGTGGTTGATATCTGGGGTTCAGTTGCTTTGGTATGGTTTCTCTTGGCTTGAAGGCTTCTTAACTCCAAAACCCAAGACACCTGCTTCCCACATACCCAAACACACAATGGTGGGACGGGTACAGCATTGCAGCAATAGCTAATTCAGTTCAAAAGGGAAGAAACCAGGAGAAGCACAAGGCCATCACTGGTGTGTAGCAATGTAAAATCCAATGGGAAACTATTACTACCTTCTTGTTTAGGGTCCCAGACGGCTCCCAGGGAACTGCTCTGTGTCTATGCATTCTGCCCCACATACTCCCGTTTCACAGAGACATTCTTTCCTTGTCCTAAGAAATAACCTGTGTTTGCAGTTGCATAGTTTTTGAAGCCTGCCAACTGCTCATAAAAACACTGAAAGGTCTTGGGGGTGCCTGGATGACTCAGTCAGTTAAGCATCCGACTCTTGATCTCAGCTCAGGTCTTGATCTCAGGGTTGTGAGTTCAAGCCCCACACTGGGCTCCATGCTTGGCATGGAGCCTACTTATAAAATAAAAATTAAAAAAAGATCATAATAAAGTGGCCTGGGTCATCTGCTTTAAAAAAATTAGAGGCCTAAATATTATTTTAGTTTGGGATTCTTAATGTTCTCTTTTAGTCCAACCTGGTCCAACTTTTAAAACTTTGTAGGAATCTTGTGTAACGTTTTCTAATCCACAAACCTGCTCTGCATATGGTTTCTCTACCTTGACTATCCAGGATGCTTTATAGGACACCACTTGGGAGATCTGTAGAATCCCTATTAACAGAGAGTTCCTGCCAGCTACAACCTCAAGACTCTCAAGACGTCTCTGTCCAGCTCGAAGTATCTACACAGCTCTGCCTTAGATTTTTCTAAGGTCTGAATAAAGGTTTTTACAGTCACATTTGTGACTACATTTTAACCTTTGTCCTGAAACCTTTCCTTCCTTTAAGTCCAGTTTTTGGGTTGGAAAGGTCATCGGCCATCTGCATATCCTCCAAATTTATTAGAAAACAAACAGTTCAGGGACACCTGGGTGGCTCAGCGGGTTAAGCATCTGCCTTCAGCTCTGGTCATGATCCCAGGGTCCTAGGATCGAGTCCCACATCAGGCTCCTCGCTCACTGGGGAGTCTGCTACTCCCTCTGCCACTCCCCCAGCTTGTGCTCGCTCTTTCTCTCTCTCTGACAAAAATAATAATAAAAAATAAAATCTTAAAAAACAAAAGAAACAGTTTGTTGTTTAGTTCCCATCTGTGCATTAGCACTTCATCCCAGACAGTGAGTAGAAGCCCAATGGTCCTTTCAATTTTCAGCCTGGAAGTCCTGTTAGCTAGATTACCAAGTGCATTTGCTGCATTCCCTAGCTGCCACATTACCACAAGGGATTGTAGCTGTTGCTAAAGATCACAGAGAAAGTACATCTGTCCTGGAACTACAGTGAAAATGGCTCTGGAACTATAACCCCAGTGTCAGTGCTCCCCAGATAAACTTCTGGCTCATTGTTTTCCTTACAATGTAATCAGGTATGGATGTCAGGCATCCGTAAAGATCAAGTCTAGAGAGCAGAGATTTAAAACACCATGTTTCTCAAGGAATTAAAGACGGCTTTTAACTTCTATTTGAATTCAGAATCATACAATAAATTAACTCTTTAGTTCATCACCTGGTTAAGAAGGGACACGTCTGAGTGACTGTGGAATTTACGGAGCATCACATGTACCACTGCATAAAGATCTTGGATCGGATCATTGAACAGACCACTGCTCTTTGTCTTCTAGTTTAGTTTTGGTTGTAATTTGTTGGATCTAGCCAGTTTTTCAAGTCGCTAGAATGTAATATAGAAATAATGCGCCCTCCCAATTTCTTCTGTATTTTATCTGATAAAAGCATCTTTACAATATTCTTATAACCAGTCTCATGTCACTTCTTTCTGGTTGCTGCCTTCATTATAATTCTGTTTTTGAACAAAAAGCATTTGATTTCTGTTCTTCATAGCTACCCTTTGCATAACCCCTATTTAAAACATTCAGTCTTCTATGTTCATCACATAAAATGGAATGCAGTATCAATAAGAGACTCTGTCTAGGGATGCCTGGGTGGCTCAGTCAGTTAAGCATCTGCCTTCAGCTCAGATCATGATCTCAGGGTCCTGGGATCGAGCCCCAAGTAAAGCTCCCTGCTCAGCAGGGAATCTATTTCTCCCTCTGCCCCTCCCCGTGCTCATGCTTTCTCTCCCTTTCTCTCTCATAAATAAATTAAAAAAATCTTTTTTTTTTTTTAAAGAAACACAGTCTAAAAGTGCAAAACACTTTTTGCTTCCTATTATTATGGTGGCATCTGTTTCTGGTTGGTCTCCAGGACTGATTTTTGTGACCATGAGAAACTGTACATTTAAATAATCTACTGAAGAGATTCAATCACATGGATGACAGATTTCTTGCTCTCCAAATATAAGTGTGAAACCACTTCAGGGGAAAAATGAAAGAGAAATGAGAATAAGAGACAAGAATAAGATAAATGAGGAAGGAACTATGGTAACCAGTGGTAACTGCTTAGTAGAGAATCATGCAGCAGCATGAATGAAAAGTCATTTTTAGGACACTCCTCTTTGTACATAAAAATGGTGCTTGCCTGGGACAAAAGGAAAAGTCTGTAGGAAGGTCAGTGTTTGAAAAGAATAGATCCTTGTAACAGCCTGGTGACTTGCTTCTCTTCCTCCATTCTTGAGCCCTACTGTTCCACCATATTTGATGCTAGTGTGGTCCTTGTTACACAATTTATGTCAAATCAGCCTCCTGATAAAAATATGTTGATAACTCCCTGACTGTCCCTGAGAAAACATCTAACTGCTTTTTAGGATTTTGGGGAGCTGTATAATCCACTTCCCACTCCCTGTGCTATCACATACCTCTTCAGTCCTGTCTTTACCTTTCCTTCTGCTCTTGACAAACCCTCACCCTGCCCCAATGATGCAAAATGGGCTGGCATTCAGTTCTGTGAAAACACTTTCATGTCTGCTTCTCTGGAGTTTTGGCATATGCTGTTCTCTCTGCCTGGAAGCCTTTCCCTCAACCTTCCTGACCTCCACTCATGAACTGTGACTTTGTTAACCCCAACTCCTAACAGGCCACATATTTCCCCCCAGGAAGTCGGGGTTAGGTGCTTCTCCTATATGTCAACACTGTGCCTGCACGTCCATCCTGTCACACTATACTGTTGTAGCCATTTAATTGTGTATAGCCACACTAATTAAATTGTTCAGCTTCATGAAGATTAAGATCTTGACTCTCTATTAAGCATTCTATAGGACCGGACACAGAAAAATGGTCTCTATACATATTTTCAGACTGAACGGATGGAAAAATGAAAAAAAATTATCAAGGAAAGAATAAAAGCTTGTGGAATGGACATACAATTGACAAGAATTATAATTACAGACAAGGTTGAAGTTTAAATTTTTAAAAATCCATATTGAAAACATGCTTCCTAAGATTATCGTCCTTTTTAATAACTATGACACTCACATCATTTGTAATTTATAGCCAAAAGGTATAAATTGCATTTTTGTTAAGTTTTTAATAAATGTTAACTACCTTACTGAAGATTTTTCAAGGGCTGAAGCTGTGACTAGGTCATTTTGCAATTGCCAAAGATATCGCCTGATACACTTACAACTCCACACAGAGTAAGTACTTGGTACTTGTTTCAACATCTAAAAATAATTTATATTTGTTATATGTGGATCTAGAGACTTGCTATTTGTTTATATACACAGAATACAGGCCTTTGTAGTTCCATTGAAGTTTATGTTTGATGATCTCTTAGATTTATAAAGTACATATTGTACTCTCCGAGGAGTCACAAAAAGAAATACATACCATCACACATGGTTGAGCTAGCAGTTCTAGGGGAAGGGAGTGGAAATCAAAGCATTTGTGTGCTTCTGTCTGAATTTAATAAGATATTAATAAAAAAAAAATGTGAGTTCTGGAAAGAATTGGCCAGAAATCAATAGAAATACAAAGAAATATAGTTCCAGAATTCAGGCCTTAGGGGACTGAAAATGTCTAAGTGACTGGATTTTAAAAGCATCTGAATGGCAGAGACTGAGGAAGTTTTTTAGTTAAAAATGAGATTCAAGTCAACAACCAGATTAGAAGGGAGGGAGGCTTTCCCAGTCAGAGCTGATAGTCTCATAGTAGCTATCTTTAATTTGAAATACATGAAGAAATGGTAATAGAAGGGTAAAGTAACACAGAAGATAAAGGGACTTGTCACATCAGATCTCTGAATGTGACTCTGGTATATGAAACTGACTGAAAGCAAAAAGAACAAAAACTGTTCATATTTTTAAGGGAATTTTTTTGCTAATGAACTCAAAGGCCCAGATTAAAAATTGCTTTGACTTTACAATGCCTAAACATACCTTCATGTCACTTCCTCACACCATATACAAAAAAGTAACTAAAAATTGATCTAATTCCTAAATGAGTTAAAACTATAAAACTCTTAGAAAAAACTCAAATGTAAATCTTCATGACCTTAAACTAGGCAATGATTTCTTAGAAATAACATTAAAAACACAAGAAATATAAATCAAATTATTTAGGCTTAATAAAAATTGTAAAGTTTTGTGCTTCAAAAGACACAACCAATAAAATGAAATTACCACAAAGAATGGAGGAAAATATTTGCAAATCATCTATCTAATAAGGGACTAGTATTCAGAATAAATAAAGAACACTTACAACTCAACACACAAAATGAAAAAAATAACCCAATTAAAAAATGGCCAGAGGATTTTAACAGACATTTCTTCAAAGAAGATATGTAAGTTGCCAATAAGCATATGAGAAGATGCTCAACATCATTAGTCATTAGGGAAATACAAATTAAAACCACAATGAGGTACCACTTCACACACACTTGGATGGCTAAAATAAAAAAAAAAAAAAGATGGACAATAATAAATGCTAGCAAGAAAGTAGAAAACTTGGAGCCCTCATATATTGCTGCTGTGAATATAAAATTATGCAGGTGCTGAAAAAGTAGTTAAAGTCCATCCCTCAAGAAGTTAAAGGTATAATTACTATATGATCCAATAAGGTCAATCCTAGATACACACCCAAGATAGTTGAAAATACACATCAATACAAAAACTTGTACATTAATTTTCATAGCAGCATTGTTATTAATAGAAAAAAAACAGAAATAATCCAAATACCCATTAGGTTATGTATGGATAAACAAAATGTGGTATAGTCATACAACGGATCATAAGTTAGTCATAAAAAGTAATGAAGTACTGATATAGCCTACAACATGGATGGATCTTGAAAAGATTAAGCTAAATGAAAGAAGACAAGTGTACAAAAAAACACATATTGTATGATTCCATTTATATAATATATCGAGAATATGCAAATCCATAGAGAACAGAAGTAGATTAGTGGTTGTCAGGGGGTAGGGGAGGGGAGAATAGGGAACAGCTGGTAATGAATATGGGGCTTTAATTTGGGGTGATATAATGTTCTGAAATGAGACAATGGTGATGATTGTGCAATTCTGTGAATAAACTAAAATCCACTGAATTACACACTATGAAAGAGTAATTTATATATATATATATATATATATATATATATATATATATATATATATATATATCATGTTTCAATTTTTAATGAAAATGGTATCATGATGTTTTTCATGAATAGGAGGAAGCTAGTGGGATTTTAAAAACTGGTTGGCCCCAAGAAGAATAAACAAGGCTGAACTTTAATAATCATGCTCTCCAGTTTCTCTACTACCTTTATCTGAGCCTTCTTAAAAAGTGAGTCCTCACTGTGAGTAGGGCCATAAGGGAAAGGTGTGCAAGTACTGCCCTGGACAAAGGCACTCAGCTAAAGAGATAAAAGGGAGCTCAAATGCAAACTACCACCCACTCACCAACCATAGGCCCTGACACATGGTTTCATCTGCCTGGAGTAAGGGGTGCATTTTCTCATTTGCACAAAGGTGTTATATGGCTTAGCATTAACTAATGAGAACAGTGGAGAAAAAGAAGATACTTATTTCAATATCATCCTCATTTATATTTCAATGTAGAGAGAACTATTATAATTATGAAAGTTGTTTAGCAGCAATCTCAGGCAAGTCCTCAGGAATATATTTGATACAAATACATACACATCTTCCTAAAATGACTTATTTAACCCTAATTCATTAAAATTGGTTACCTAAATTAAATAGCTCAGCAAAGATGGTAAAGGGAACTAAACAGATATATTAGTACGTATTAATGACAATCTGCTTTCAGTTTTCTTGGGATATTTGCTACAAGTGACATCCATTTTTGTATAAAGCTTTCCTGTAAATATATGTAAAAATTAAATACATAACAATTTATAAATTATGAGTTGGACATGTACACAAAAGTGGCAGGACATCCCAAAAGACAGAATATATTGAAAAATATAAAATTAGTAAGTATATTTCAGGTACAATAGCTGCTGAAATAGGTCTGGCATTTCTATATAAGCTTTATACTAAGATTAAAAATTTATCAATTTAACCACACATAATTAATTTCATCTTTATACAGATTTCATTTAGTTAACAAACACTAGTACTAGCATTCTCATTTTTTCATCTTCTGCACTTTACTTTTTAAATGAAATCGGGGTGAAATGTGAAAACAAATTATTCAATTTGAATTCAACAATTTATGTAAAAATGAGCATGTCAATAATTTATGTAAAAAGATGTTAACTTAAAACTAAATTGCCAGCTATCTATCCTTGGGATAGGCAAAAACACTTCACATGTCTTCCACAAGGTTATTACAAAATATTTTCGGTGTCGATCTCTAATGTATTAAAGTGACTTCTTTAACTGTCAAAGCAAATATTACCTCTAAATATTTTTGTTTGATACAGAATGAAAAATAACACAACATTGCATAGATACCTCTGGGTGACACTGGGTTAAGGTAGAAAATTTGTTACATCCTGATGAGTATTTGAGAGACTTATAATGAACTTCAATATTGATTCAATATTAAAATTATTATGAAGGATTCAGGGTAGTACAGAAAAATAAGTTCAGTTTATATTAGCTAATTAAACAAGCAAAAAAAAATTATGAAGGTCCAATTGCCATATATAGTTGGTAAAATCATTGCTACATAATGGTGTCCTGAAACACTTGTAGGATATTTGTACAGCAGATATTGTGTTTTTAAAAAATAGAGATAATTAACAGGAATATTATTTTCCTAAAATATATATATTTTAAAGCAGGCTCCACACCCAGCATGGAGCCCAATGCAGGCTCAAACTCATGACCTTAAGATCAAGACCTGAGCTGAGATCAAGAGTCATGTGCTTAATGAACTGAGCCACTCAGGCACCCCTAAAACATAATTTTAATTAATCATTCTATCTGCAAATCAAAAAATCTAACACATTGCCATCTTCTCCATTTGATTTTGCACCAAGATATAACTGTAATAACCAAAGCAGAAAGTTTCCATGGTGTCCTCACACAACTCTAACGGATGAGCTATCAGTGTTAAAAGGGAGATCTGCAACTTTGAGTTGGGTGTTCTGATAGTAATGTATGCCAAATAAATTATCTTGGCATGGCTGCTTTGGTTTCCATAGAGAATAAAAGCGGACTCATCTGGGACAATATTTTTCCTACTTTCCCTCAATTTGTATTGCCAAGCAAAGAATGTCACCAATCACCATTTTTTGGCATTTAATAATGGTGACTAACTAATACAATGAGTGCTTTCTGAAACTAAGATGTTATTTGAAAAGAAATATTTTTAGTATAGCAATATTAATAGCCTGTGGATTCTTTTTCATCTTGTTTCCAGCATTTGAACAAATTATATTACCAACAATGAGGACAGAAAATAGAGTGTCTAGTGAGACATTGTGATAACTCACAGAACGATCTAGAAATATGAATGCAGTTTCAGCATACTTTTGATCAAATGAGACAAAAAATTTCAATATCAATTTATAAAAAACAGCTTATAAATCTAAATGACTTGTATCGGAGGAAACTTAGAAGCATTATTGAAAGAAAGCACCATAAGGAAGTAATTTCAAAAGAGAAGTAAACATGAACAAAAAAAGGAGTACTGAATTGATATGTTACATATAATTATGGAAACTTGAAAGCATACTGTCCCACAATGCCTGTAAATGAGAATTTCCAAATTCTGTCCTATGTAGACAGAACATAATCATAAACAATGTTTTTACATATTACCTGAAAAAAATTATTTTCATGTCAAATAGGATAGGCAAGGATTGCTTTTAAAAATAAACACATTTCAATTTTCTATAGTAATTCACGTTACTATAATGTGCTTTTAATGTCTCATTATGCATTGCAAATCTTCTAGAAAGAGATGTAGTAAGTAGCATTTCCCAAATATATTATACATCAGTTTAGGAGACTAGTGTTCTTTTTTTTTTTTTTTTTTTTAAGATTTTATTTATTTATTTGACAGACAGCCAGCGAGAGAGGGAACACAAGGAGGGGGAGTGGGAGAGGAAGAAGCAGGCTCCCAGCGGAGGAGCCTGATGCGGGGCTTGATCCCAGAACGTGGGGATCATGCCCTGAGCCAAAGGCTGATGCATAACGACTGGGCCACCCAGGCGCCCCTAGTAGACTAGTGTTCTACAAACATTTTTTTTTAAGTGAGTTCTCCTTAAAATGTGCATTTCTGAAAATGATGGCAGTTCTCATTTTACAAAAGAAAAACTAAGCTATAAAGGATACTTATTCTATATATGAACATGCAAATAAGGAACACAAATCAGAACCTTGAAATTTAAAGTCCCATCACCTTCCTCTAAGAAATATAAAACACTTAATCTGTATTAAGAAATATACATTTCTCAAATATTGTGGAATTTTTACATTCCCTTCCTATAATCAAAATAAGAAATAACTCCATGTATGTGTCCACAGGGATTTGAACCCTCAGAATTTAGACATGAAGTTATAAAAACTACAAATGAAAATAACAAAGATCAACATAAAGTAGAAGTTTTATATTAACTATTAAAAATAAATATTATTAAGCAAAGTTTAAGAAACTTCATATGTCACTTGAGGTTCTTCAGGATGTAAATGTGTTAACTTCAACACCTTATCTAAGATTTCTGTCAGTTCTCAAGAACTTTAACTCTCCTGGCATTTCTTACTATAATCTTCTGATATTAAGTTGTACCCATCTCCTGCCTTGAGGCTGTCCTTTTTTTTTGTCATCTGTTAACACTGATAAGAAGCCTAAAGCAAAATGAAGAATTTCCTGCTCCACAAGGCAATTGTATGCCTTGGAGACTTGAAGATACAAAGGAAGCTATTGTATGGTGTCACTCTGCAAACAACATGGGCTATAGGACGCACTGACTTTGAAAGGATCTTGGACCACACCCACCACTACAGATATCTTATTGCCATATCTCTGTGGGAACATATTCCAACACTTTCTTTGTATGACCGCCTTCTATTTTTCTGCTCAACTCCTGTTAACTGCCAGGCAGAGTTGGTCCTTGAAAGCTAACGGTAGAGAGCCTCATTTTTTAAAAGGCTTTATTTTTTTTAATAGTAGTTTTAGGTTCACAGAAAAATGGAAAATACAGGGATCTGCCATATACCTCCTGGCCCCACTCATGCAGAGCCTCCCTGGTTATCAATATCTCCCATCAGAGTGGTACATTTCTTACAACCGATGAGGCTACATTGAAACATCATTATCACAATCATAGTTTAGATGTGAGTTCACTCTTGGTCCTGTACATTACCTGGATTTTGACAAATGTAGAATGATACGCATCTACCATTAGTATCATATAGAGTAGTTTCACTGCTCTAAAAATCCTCTGTGCTGGGGTGCCTGGGTGGCACAGCGGTTAAGTGTCTGCCTTCGGCTCAGGGCGTGATCCCGGCGTTGTGGGATCGAGCCCCACATCAGGCTCCTCCGCTATGAGCCTGCTTCTTCCTCTCCCACTCCCCCTGCTTGTGCTCCCTCTCTCGCTGGCTGTCTCTATCTCTGTCGAGTAAATAAATAAAAAATCTTAAAAAAAAAAAAAAAATTCTTAAAAAAAAAAAAATCCTCTGTGCTGTGCCTGTTCATCCCTCCATCCCAAACCCCGAAGCCCTCATTTTTATGATCAAATATATCCATGATATATGTTTCTAAATAAAGACAGTTCACTCCTCATATAAATGCACTGCTAATTCTAGTAGAGTAAATCCCAAAATATATAACACACAAAATATCCCATAAGATAAAACATATGATATAAAACATGAGATACTGTGTTTTTTAAAAAATAGGGATAATAGGAAAATTATTTTTCTAAAACATTATTTTTAATTAATTATTTTATCTATAAATTAAAAAAAATCTAATACATTGCCATCTTCTCCACTCCAAATATATAATAATTATAGATAAAATATAACTTAAAAGACAGAGATTTCTACTTCCAGGTAAGATGGGAGTCACAAGTACCAAATAAATCCTTCCACAAAACATGAGTAGAAAACAGGAAAAAATGTACATCAGCTGCTTTTAGATTTTCAATAATAGGCATAGCAGGATTGTGATTTCTGAGAGGAAAAAAAAATGAGGTGAGTCTTGTGATCATGATGGCTTTCCGACTGAGACATTTTTGGGCTGCAGGGACAAGGGTGAACACCCCTATAGTCCCCAGAGGACTATTCTGAGAAGGAAGAAACTGGAGTTCTTGGAAACCGAGGAAGCTAGAATTTGTAGGTAGAAGTACCAGAAAGGAGCGGACTATAGAGAGAGAGCTCTAGTCATCTGCAAGACATCCTCTTGAGTTTTTGATGAGTACTAGACTATGCAAGCTAAACTGAAATTAAATAAGACAAGACAGAAACCAAACATAGAGTTATAAGATAAACAATTCTCAGAGCTCAGACAAGTTGGGGAGTGATATTAATGTTTTGGATAGTAAGAGTGGAAAGTACTTAATAATCCCCTGATACAGTAAAGACCCCAGAGAGTCAAGCTTTATTAATAAGCTGATACAGAGGGAAGATTCCCCTAGACATATCCTTGCAAATATTAAAACGGGGATCAAATTAATCTGGAAGTCAATTAACTGCCTGTAAATTAGCAAAGCCCAACACTTTTTAAGGAAGTCAGCAAAATTCAAACACTGTACAATGTAATATTACTGTCTGGCATCCAAAAATATTTATTAGAAATGCCACATGTACAAAAATGTGACTCATCACAAGCAAAAAAAAAAAAAAAAAAAAATCTGCCAATATAACCAGACATATAAACAGACAAAATGAAAACAAAAATTAGTAAAACCAGGATAAAAGATCGATTAAATACAAATATTTAAAGGAAAACATGGACACAATGAGGAAGGAAATGACTGATATACAAAGACAAACAGAACTTTTAAAGTTGAAAAAGTACTTTAAATGAACAATTCTCTAAATGAGATAAACACCTGATTAATCACTAAAGAAAAAAAAAATCAGTGAACCTGAATTAATGACAGACTTAAAATTTTAGTGAACAAAAAACAAAAAGACAAACCTCAGTGTGACTGTAAGCAACCTAACACATGTGAGAATGGAGTTCTAGTAACAAGGGGAGGGGACAGAAAATATTTTTAATGAAAATGTCCAGAAATTGTCCAATTTTGGTGAGAATGATGGACCACTGATCCAAAACCAAAAAAATATTAACATGTTATATGCAACACACACAGGTACACATAAAAACAGCACACACCAAAACTCCTCATGATTAAGTAGCTTAAGTCAGTAACTAAATGAAAATCCTAAAAGTAAGGAGAGCAAAATGATTCTAATGTCCTTATGACCAGATTGACAGATTGTCCCACCTCAACAGAGGGGTCTCACTGTTATAAAGGGTTGTCTGGATACCACCTCAAATTAGGGAGAATTCTTTAACGAACAATATGAATGTCCTAATCCTTAACAACCGGCGATTTAGAAAGAGTAAAAAAAAAAAACAAAAAACATAATAATAACAACAACCCCCCCCAAAAAAAAAAACAGTAAAAGGAAAAAAAATAGTTTTGCAGTGTCTGCAAGACTCAATACATTTTATCATTTTATCATCTCTCTCTCCAATAATGATATTATTCTTAAATCAAACTAAAGAAATGGTTTGTAATATAAACACAAGGTTTGGCAGGCACATTTAATTGCCTTTCATCCTTGCAAATGTATTTTCAACAGTCTTGTGATTCAAAGATACAATTAGACTGCTTATCTTTCATTCTTTCAGAGAGAAGGTCATATTTCTGGGAGAGAAGAACGGTAATGATTTTGCTTTTGTGTGTGTGTGTGTGTGTGTGTGTGTGTCTATAGTATGTTTCATCTCCTACTGACACCTAATTGCAAATAAAATCTCTGTAATGCATTATGGGCCAGAAAATTGGATGGAATATAGATCCTCATTGGTAATTGCTACATTCAAGAATGGCCAAAACCTTGTATCTACATAAAAACACCTTTGATATGAAAACATTTACTGCAGAATGCCACTTAGCAAAATAATACATGTTGTAAAACGAATTTATGCAAGATGGTTAAAATTCTAATCTTGTAGCATCGAATTCTGTTAATTCTGTATCTGTGGTTTCTTGTGTAAGATTTCTTTTTAAGTTAAAACACGACACACAAAAATGAGTCCTATTGCAAAATCTAAAGATATAAAACCTTCAGAAAATGAGTAACCTCCACACCACGCAAGATAATTTTTACACACATTGCATATAAATTGAAGAGAGCCAAAGGTAATTATTTTTGTTTTTTGTTTTTTCTTTTGGTAATTTCTAAACTGCATCTTAGATGTACAAATGCTTAAAAAATCCTACTTGATTTTAAAGAGAAATATAAAGTTTTGATAAAGACAAAGAGTTATAATAACATCAGATTTTTGCAAAAGTATGAAATCCAGAGAGAATATAAACTTATGTCAAATTAAATAATCAAGGAATTATGTGAGATTATAAGGATTTTTTTTTTTTTTTTAGAAATTCAAGGAAAATATTTACCTTTAACACAATCTTTTAATGAAATAAAGTGAGTAATTCAAGAACAGTCAAGTAAACTAGGCTACGGTATATCTTACTGAGGAGTGGAATAAAGAACCAGAATATTGAACAAGTTCAGTTGCGGAGCAGAAGAAAACTCTAAGAGACAGGCTTTGAAAAGATGTCAAAAAAAAAAAAAAATATATATATATATATATATATATATATATATATATATATATATATATATATATATACACAACTGACTATCATGTATGGTGGAGCATTTGGGGTAAAACTAACCTAATGAGTAGGCTGTAGATTGTTCCGTTTCAATAGAGGGATCTCAATACTCTAGAGGGCATTTGATTAAAATTGGAAACAAGGAAAAAGACTATTGCCACCACTTCTGTTGGATTACGCAATAAATCTGGGAAAAGTAAATACAATATAAAGCTTTTAAAAGAAGAAATAAATTATCAATCACATATATTATTACCTATATGAAAATATAAAAGAATCATTTGGTAAACTTTTAGAATAAAAGATTTTAACAAGATTGGTAGAAATACGAGTAATAAAAATATTAATTGCATTTCCACCTATTGCAACAAAATACTAGAAAGTGATAGGTTAGGTGTTCTTTTTTTAAATTTCCTGAAACGTGTGTTTGCATGTAGTTTATAGCAGCACATACGTTTCATAAAATATATATTTTCTCAAAATAAACTTCTACTTATATAGTTATACATATGCAATATATAATGCATTATATATATCATATTATATAACATACGAGTATCATAAATATATTTAACAAAATATGAACCACACTTATTTTTGGTAAAATTTTACTATTTTATTAAAACTTATTATATTAACCTAATTAATGAAGAAATATACCATGGCCATAGGTATATTTTATATATATAAACTCTCTCCAAAAAGACTAATAGATTTCATATAATGCTCACTCCTTTCCCAAATTTGAGTGAAGTTGTTGTTGAACTTGAGAAATTGACATTAAAATTTATATGAAAGAACAACCATGAATAAGCAAGATGCTTCTGAAGGACAGGAGACATCAATAAAATTTTTATCAAATAAATATTTTAGCACAAGAATAGAAAAAAATCACTCCTACAACAGGACAGAGAGCTCAAAAATAGATCTACATACATATAAAAGCATAAAAAATAATAGAAAATTTAAGAAATGGGATTTCAGCAATTTCCATTAAGAGAAGAAAATGGAATTGGAATCATATATTACAGTTTTTGCAATTTTTTCAAATGTATAAAAAATCGAAATATTAGAAACAAAATTCTAAAGCATTTGGAAAAAATATACGTAAGTAAATTTATTATGTCTGGGTAGGAAAGGATTTTTTAAACAGGACCAAAAGAACCCTCACCTTAAAATAAGTGATTGATAAATATGACATTAAAACAGAAAATATCTGTTAAGCAAATAAATTATGAAGAACTTTCTTAAAAATCCACATAAAAGTGTTTCTTAATGTTTAAGTGGCAAATGATACCTATAATCTGTAATATAATCCATAATATGTAAATATATATAAATAATATGTTAAATTCCTAGTATAATACAATATAACATAATATATATGTCCTGTTGTCTCTAAATAATTTTTTTTTATAAAAAATTTTATCATTCTTTGCTTTGAGAAGCTAATATCCATATACTGCAATATTAAATTAAATTTTAAGTATTTTGGAAATTTGCATCTACTGCTCTTTAATACAAGACTTGGTCAGAAGCCTGCTTTAGTTAGTCATTATATACTTATACCAAAAATCTAAGTTATTTGGGTTACAGTCTGATATCATGAACATAATGACAACAAGACAAATTGATGATCTTTGTGTATGGCTCTTGATAAGATAAAAATTCTGAAGACTAAAGCATGTTGATGGTAGTCTGGGGATGATGTTGACTGTGGCCTGGGTGTGGGGTAGGGACAGAGAGAACAGATCACCTAATGGATTCAGACTTTCAAAAGCAGATGGTGAGGGCCATGTTATGATTTTGTTTTGGTTAGAAATGATTTCCTAAATAAAAGGATAATCTGAATATTTTTTAAGACAAGAAAAACTATATGTAATTGTATAAACTACAGCGATAAAATTTCTGACCACAATGAATGTTTTTTCGGTTTTCTTTTTTGTCTGCTTGTTTTGTTTTGATGAAGGATTCACTTTAACAGAAAATTAAGAGTATGACCCACATACTATCACATAAGGATAAAAAAGGGATAAAGGGAAGCAGGGATGACCAATAGAATAGATAATGAGAGACTTATAGTAGTAATGAGGCCATCTGGAGTCTAACCTCTTTGCTGGTTATCTGTAATATTAGAAGAGTATATGCCCAATATTTAAATAGGATATGAATGTTACTTCATCTTCAGAAAGTATTCTTAGTTTTTTTTTTTTTTTTTAACTGAGTATGGCTAATATTTTGATAAGAACTACAGAAAAGTAGGAGTCCAACATGGAGATAAACACTGGAAGCTACTATGAAAATGTAGTTGAAGATGATGGTACTAAGCCCATGGTGAAGGCAGTTGATTTAATAAGAAATGGTCTGAATCTGGAGATGCTGAAGACAATGGATTTTGTTGGATTGAATGTGGATGTGAAAGAAAAAAAAAAAAAAGTTTAAGGATGGCTAATAATAATCTCATGAGATTAGTCAGTGGATTAAGTAAAAGAAAGAAGAGTATAAATCACAGGATAGTTTGAAGGGTATAGCAATTGTTCAGTAAATGTTAACTATTATGATAATGATGATAATTCTAATGATAAATAAAATAATGCATAGTCATTCATGAATTGGTAAACAAAAAATTACAAAAAATATTATTTTTACAACATTCAGTACTTATGTTCTAGTAGCTTATAAAAGTCCAATAAATAAAAAAAAATATTCATGAGTGTTTAATAATGGAATTAGGTGCAATAACCCTCACATAGATAAAAAAAAATTTGGGTTTTTATACGGTCCCCAAACAACATACCTCTAGTTACTTTCCCCATTCTCTTTCTAAGAAGAATAACATATTCAGTTTTATGTATTTGTTAGCCTCCTTTAGGACTCTTTAATCGCTTTTTGAAGCACTGTAGAAAGTAATGAGATCCCCAAAGAAAGCCTGAAGGGCCTCTAAATAACCAGAAAGAAACAGCTAATCTCTTACAACCAAACCTTATAAAATAGCAATTTGTTCATTAATGATAGAAAAAAAAAAAAAATCTTCATTTGAGAATTAATCCTCATCTTCCATAAAATAAAATCACCTTCTATATACATGTAAAAAGGAAACATAGACTGGGCTATAGTTAGTGGAGTAAATCTTGTATAATATACCAGCATTAATAGTGCTGTTAAAAAAAAAAAAAAAAAAAGAATGAAATAATGAAAGAAAATCTCATTAACACCTTATCTCATGGAGTAGTTTAAGGTAATCAGCAAAGGAAGGGGGTCTTTCAATGCAATTAGTGGCTGTTAAATTTAGAGAAAATTAGAGGGGCTATTCTCTACCTAGTTCCTACTCAACTTTGAGTCACTGGGCTGATTTTTTAAGGGCTGGTTCATTAAGGAACAATCACAGCAGGTGTTTTCCATGTTAAGAGAAGAACCAGCATACTTTATACCTCTAGGCAACCTAGTGGGACACTAAGGGGATATTTCCCAGCATAGAACATTTATTTGAACTTTTGTTTACCTCTGAACATCTGTAGGACTAGGTTCCTGACATATTAAATATTTGTATCACACTTCGTACTTGAATTATGCTTTATATTTGTCTCAAATTATACACTTCATATTTGCACCACACTTTGTATTTACAAAATATCCTACAGCTATTTATTTGGGTTATTACTTACAGCACTCTAATGGGAGTATATAAGTATAGCATTACTTATTTTAAAGATGGAAATACTCTATCTATACAGCACTCTAATGGGAGTATATAAGTATAGCATTACTTATTTTAAAGATGGAAACACTCTATCTATCCATCCATCCATCCATCCATCCATCCATCCATCCATCCATCCATTCATCCATCCATCATCTATATATCCATTATTTATCAGTCAGCTATATTCTATCTAGCTAGCTAGCTATTCTCTATCTAGCTGTGAGTTCTAAGTGACTTTTTGAAATTATGTATATGAAGAATTTGATTTTCAAGACTTATTTGTTAAACCCACTATATGAAATTCTCTGAACCTTTCAAAGAGGAAAATATGTGAAATAAAAAAGAAAATACATTGGGTTTCACTTTAAAATTTTTTTAACTTTTTTTCATGATTTCTCAGCTTCTCTATTTTTTGAATACTATATATAAATAAACTGCACGCTGAGTTTCAGTCCAACATGATGACATAGGAGGCTCCTTAACTCACCACCTCCCATAGATACACTAAATATACAGCTACACATGGAGCAATTCCCTCTGAAATAAACCCAGGAACTAGCTGAGCAACTCCTACACACAGGATGAATGAGAAGATACCCATGCCAAACAAGTCTTTGCACAACTTCAACTACTAGGAGTGATTAATAATAAAGAAGGTGGCTTGGACGATCACAAAAATTTGAGAGAGAATCAGGAGCTTAGGCTGGGCTGGGAAATAAGTTCACCCCCTACACAGGAGCACTCCATTAAGACACAGAGATAAGAATGTTTTATCTACTGTGCAGAAGACATAGAGACACAGGGAAAATAAAGAAACACAGAAAAATGTTGCAAACAAAAGAACAAGAGAAAACTCCAGAAACAGAACTTAATGAACCAGAAATAAGTAATTTACTAGACAAAGAGTTCAAAATAATGATCATAAAGACACTTGCTGAGGTCAGGAGAATAACGCACGAACAAAGTGAGAATTTCAATAGATAGATTAAAAAAAAATAAGGAAGTACCAAAGAGAAATCAGAGATCTGAAGAATATAATAACTGAATTGAAAAAGAAGTCAGTAGAGGGATTCAACATCACACTTGATCAAGTGGGAAAAAGGAGCAGTGAAATTGAAGACAGGGCAGTGGAATCTATCCAAACAGAAGACCAACAAGAAAAAGAGAAAAAAAAAAGAAAAAGAAAAAGAGTGAACACAGCTTAATGGAACTTTGGGACACCATCAAATGGACAGACATTTGCATTATAAGGGTCCTAGAAGGAGAGCACAGACAGAAAGGGGCAGAAAGCTTATTCAGAAAAATAATGGCTTAAAACTTTCCTAACCTGGGGAAAGAAACAGACATTTTGATCCAGGAAAATTAGAGAGTTCAAAAATGATGAACCCAAGAAGTATCACACTGACAAATGTTATAACAAAAATGTCAAAAGTTAGAGACAAGGAGAGAATCTTAAAAACAGCAAGAGAGAAATACCCTGTCACATAAAAGGAAACCCTCATAGGACTATGAGCAGATTTTTCCGCAGAAATTTTGTAGGCTACAAGAGAGTGGTTCAATATGTTCAAAGTGCTGAAAGAAAAAAACTGCAACTAACAATACTCTACCCAGAAAATACTTTGGAATTGAGAGAGTGTTATCTGGACAAGCAAAAACTGAAGGAGTTTATTAGAATTAAAAAGGTGTTACAAGAAATGTTAAAGGGACATCTTCAAGCTAGAACAAAAGGGTGCTATTTAGTAACAGTAAATATATGAAATAATAAATCTCACAAGATTTAGAAGCAAATAAAGGGTTAAATTCAGAATACTCCAATGCAACGGTGGTAGGTAATCACTTATTAATTTAGTAAAAAATTAAAAGACAAAAGTAGTAAAAATAACTATAACCACAATAATTTGTTAATGGATACACAAAGTAAAAAGATGTAAATTGTGATATCAACAACATAAAGTGTGGGGGGGATAAAAGTGTAAAGTTTTAGTTTCTACGTTCATTCAAAGGTAAGTTGTTGGCTTAAAATACACTATTTGTATACAATATGTTTTATGAAAGCCTCATGGCCACCATGCAAAAACCTATACTAAATAAACAAAAGAAAGATAGAAAGGAATCTAAGAATACCACCACAGAAAAATCATCAAACCACAAAGGAAAAGACCAAGAGAAGAAGAAAGAAACAAAGGAATTATAAAATAGAAAAATTAAACAAAATGGCACTAGTAAATTTATACACCTTTCAATAATTAATTTAAATGTAAATGGATTAAATTCTTCACTCAAGAGACACAGAGTGACTGAATAGATAAAAATACAAGTCCCCACCATATGCTGCCTACAAGATATCTACTTTAGCGTTAAGGACACACACAGACTGAAAGTGAAGGTACAGAAACAGATATTCCATGAAAATGAAAACCAAGAGAAAGCAGAAAGAGCTATATTTAGTATCAAACAAAATAAATTTTAAGTCAAAAACCTAAACAAGAGACAAGTAGGTAATTATAATGATAAAGGAGTCAAATAAATATGATAATACAATAAATATTTAAATTTATTTATTTATACACTTAAGATAGGAGTGCCTGAATATAAAAAGCAACCAGATATGAAGTAAAAAAATAGACAGCAATACAATAATAATTGAGGACTTGAAAATCCCACTTTCACCAATGGACAGATCATACAGACAGAAAATTAATAAGGAAAAACACTGAACTTGATACATTAGACCACATGGATTTAACAGACATTTACAGAACATGTCATCAAGCAACAGGAGAATGCACCTTCTTCTCAAGCATGTATCGTACACTCTCCAGGACAGATCATATCTTGGGCCACAAAACAAATATGAATACATTTAGGAAGACTGAAATCATATCAAGCATCCGTCTGACCACAATGGTATGAAAGTAGAAATTAATGACATGAAAGCTGGAAAATTCACAAACAGTGGAGATTAAACAACATGCTACTGAACAACCGATGGGTCAAAGAAACAATCAAGAGAGAATTAAGAAAAAAAAAATATATCTGGAAACAAAGGAAAATGAAAATGCAACATACCAAAACTTACGGGATAAAGCAAAAGCAGTTTTAAGAAGAAAGTTTATGCCAGTGAAGGCTGACTTTGAGAACAAAGAAAAGTATTGGGGCACCCGGGTGGCTCAGTCAGTTGAGTGCCCAGCTCTTGATTTCAGCACAGGTCATGATCTGAGGGTTGTGAGACTGAACCCTGCCCTGGGCTCCATGCTCAGCCTGGAGTCTGCTTGAGATTCTCTGCCTCCCCTTTTGCCCTTCCCTCTGCTTGTGCTCACACACGCATGTGCATGCTCTCTCTCTCTCTCTCTTGCTTTAAGATAAATAAAATTTTTGAAGAAAGAACAAAGAAAGATCTCACAATAAACATCTTAAAGTTATACCTAAGGAAAGAGGAAAAGAAGAGCAAACTAAATTCAAAGTTAGTAGAAGGGAGTTAGATCAAGGGAGAGAGAAATGAAATAGGGACTAAAAGGTCAATAGAAAATATCACTAAAACTAAGAGCTGATTTTTGGAAAAGATAAACAAAACACACCACAAACTAGATGTGCCACGAAAATAGAAGCAACTCAAATAAATGAAATTATAAATTAAAAAACACATTACAACTAATACCACATAAATGCAAGAGACTGCTATGAACAATGAGATGCCAAAAATTGTAAAACCTAGAAGAAATGGATAAATTCCTAGAAATACAACCTACCTAGACTGAATCATGAAGAAGTAAAATCTGAACACACCAATTACTAGTAAGGAGACTGAATCAGTAATCAAAAATCTTCCAACAAAATTCTGGGATCAAGTTACTTCACTGGTGAATTCTATCAAATCTTTAAAGAAAAAAAAATTAATATCATCCTTCTTATACTTTTCCAAAAAAATACAAGAGGAGGAACTATTTCAAACTCATTTTATGAGGCCAGCATTACTCTGATGCCAAAATCAGAAAAGGACACTATAAGAAAGCAAAATTATGCCTCATGAACACAGATGCAAAAATCCTCAAAAAAGGGGCACCTGGATGCCTCAGTCAGTTAAGCGGCTGTCTTCAGCTCAGGTCATCATCCCAGGGTCCTGGGATTGAGCCCCACATCTGGCTCCCAGGTCAGCAGGGAGCCTGCTTCTCCTTCTCCCTCTGCCTGCTGCTCCCCCTGCTTGTGCTCTTTCTCTGTCAAATAAATAAAATAATAATAAAAAAAATCCTCAAAAAGTATTAGCAAACTGCATTCAACAGTACAGTTAAAGGATCACAAAATCAGGTGGGATTCATTTCTGGGATGTAAGGATGGTTCAACATCCACATATCAATCAGTGTGATACACTGCATTAACAAGATGGGGATAAAAACCATATGATCATCTCAATAGATGTCAAAAGAGCATTTGACGAAATTCCACATCCAGTCATGATATAATCCCTCAACATGCTTGATAAATGTGATAAAGGGGGCTTTTCTTTTTTTTTTCTTTTCCTTTTTTTTTTTTTTTTTTTTGGTTCTTTTGAAGTCTGGCTCTCAAATCACACATCACTGAAAGCCCAGACGCTATAATCATGCTCTTATTTACAAGGATACATTTCCTACCAGTTAGGTGGACTTTTTGTTTTGGTAGTTTTAGAGGAATTTTAGGCCAGTTGTAGCTCCCTGCTTCTCTCTTCCCAGTGACTTTCCTTGGGTGGCTCTCACCACAATGCTTTCAGGAAGTAAGTGAGAAAGTGTTGTGGGAAGTTGGTGAATTTTCCCCCGGTTCTTGTTAATAGCTATTTTGAATCTATTCTGTTATCTGCCTGCTATTTATGCCAAAGTATTGATTTGCGTAGATTATTATCCTTCTTTTTGTTAGTGCTGTTTCAATTTGTGTGGAGGCACAAAGTTAGGTAACAATCTAATCAGAAGTCAGGGATATATTTTTAACATATTTTTTTAATGTTCTCTATAGACTTCCTAATTGTGCTTTTTTTGGGGGGGGGTAGTTTTAGTATTTGCTTTGAGGCTTACAACATGCACCCTGAACTTAGGAGAGTCTGTCCGTAGTCACCATTGTTCCACTTCACCTTCCACACAGAATATTATCATTTACTTGCACACTCTACACTTACTACAATATATCTGACACCTCCCACTTCCAACTTTGCACCCCATCACGAATACAATAAACAAATTCCAGTAGGTGCACCTGCCCTACTGCATCGCTTTGTTCTTTTATCATATATTTTATCTCTACACGTCGTGTAAAATTTGCCTTTTAATTTGATTTGGCTTTAAGCAGCTTGTGGCCTTTTAGGAAAACTTATAGGTCAGGATAATAATAACACATTTTCTTTTACATTTACTTGTACTCTTTGAGATTCCTTATAATACAGCTTTCCATCTGTTATCATTTGCTTTCAGCATGAAAAAATATCCTTTAGCATTTCTTGTGGTATATTTCTGTTAGCAATTAATTCTCTCAGCATTTGTTCATCTCAACTGTGTTTTTTCCAGTCTTGGTTCTGAAAAATATTATTGTTGAATACAGAATTTGGGGTTTATAGTTGTTTTTTTTCTTTCAGCTCCTAAAAGTTCATTACATTTTCCTCTAGTCTCTGTTGTTTATGATGAGAGGTCAGACATGATATTTGACTTTGTTCTCCAGTATGTAGTGTGTTTATTGTATTTCTGCTTTTAAGATTTTCTCTTTCTCTTTGGTTTCAGTCAGGGTCATGCTTTGGAATCCTCTCATGGGGGCTGATAATAGGTACCACACTACATCTTTTCTTACCACTATGGGTCTAGGTGTGGTTTTATGTGTATTTATAAAGCTTCAATTTATACATGCTTGACTTTGTGCTTTGTTAGGTGATCTGTGAAAACCTCAAGCTGCTTCCCAAGCTTTCAGCTCAACTCAATCTCTGAACTCTGCCTCCCCATGAAGCTGTGAATACCTTGGCTTTTGACTTTATTAGCAAAGAACTAGAGTAGGTCTTATCTTACATCACAGTCCTTATCTCTAAACTCAGTCATTCTGATGTCTAAGCTGGATGCCTGGGTGCTAAGGAGGTGTTGATGTAGTTCCTCCACTCTGGTTGGGCTAGAACTTTAAGACTTCAAGCAGTACTAGTTGTCTAGTATCTCAACCCCACAACAGTCCATTAGCCTCGGGCAGTTTCACTTGTGTATGGGCAGCCCATCCTTCAGCCAAGTACTCAAGACCCCCACAGAAGCTTCTGGGCATTCCATGTTTGCAGCTCCCTCTGTTCTCCTTCCGGGCTCTGCGGAGTCCAAACATTTAATTCTGTTCTGAATTCTGATCTGTGCCTCAATAGATTCAAAGCTCTGTACAACAGCTTGAACTCCAGCTTGATGCCCCACAGTAAGGAAATTGTCCTTAGTGCCAGGGCAATCATGGGACTCACCTCATAGTTTTCCCTTTCTCGGGAATTACATGCTATATGTAAATTATGAACAGGAAATAGCTAGTCCAAGGGGTAGGGGAGTGTTCCACAAAGAGGAATACAAGGCTAATATCCTAAGGCACAAGAGAGCAAAGGCATTCTCAACACGGACTTCTGAAAAGAGTCCACTGCATCTGAACTGAGAAGAACAACATGGGGACGGGATAAGAAGAAATAGAAGACATAAGCAGGAGCCAGATGATCCAAGGGCAGTTACATCATTGGTAACTCAGGTTTCAGATTCCCCACACTCAACCCTTTAGGTTTCCAACTTCGAAGTGTCATTTTGAGGACTAAATGTATTCACTTCATGCTTCATGGTGAAAACCGGTAAATCCGGGTTTTCCTCTGAATGCTTATTTCAAAAATCAGAGGTCCCACCAAAGCAACTGGAATCTTCATTTTTCACAGCTGGCTCATGAGTGATCACTCTACGAGATATAACATCTTTTCACGTATGGTTCTACCAGTCGGAAGCATGAGAAACTTACCATCTCCTACTTTACCTCTAATCTTGTAGAAAAGTATTTATGTAAAGCAGATGTATAAAATCTAATCCCTACTGTATTGGCATAAATAAGGAATGTTTTTCATGAATCCAATGTATTACCTAGGAAGGTGTGTCTTTGAATCTTTCACACATTTCACAGGCTTCCTGCATAAGCTACTATAGAACCAAGCACTGCCTGTTTTTCTGCCTCCACGTCCAACTATTTCTAGACCCACACCTCATCATCCTCACATACAAGTTCAAATATACTCCCTATTTTTTGGAAACAATTATGTATTATGTATGCCCATATTCTGTTGGTTCTGTTTCTCTGGAGAATTCTAATTAATACAACTTTCTTCTTAAGAGTTTTACCAAAGGTTTTTGGACTAATGAGGACAGAACTATCACAGCCAGCATGTCATCCTGAAACAAGTGCTAGAGCCAGACAGGTAGAAGGGCTCAAACTGGCCAGTAATAAGTCATTTATTAGCCTTTATAATTGCAAAGGGTATCAAACTGAACCACACAGACTGATAAGGTGAGGTCATCAGAAAGGTAATACATATGAATAGAAAACTAGGTATGTAAAAACCACAAACATCGTCTATACTAAAGTATGTTATTTTATGATTTTACAACCTAGATATTCTTCCTGGTTAGAAAACACATTGCTTTCTGCAATGACAAATTTTAAGCAAAATTTGGTATCTAAATATGCACATATCTGAAAATGAGAGTAGGCAGGAATTAATGCATTAGGACACATATGAACATGAATAGTTATTATACATAACAGGTTGAGAATTAATAATGTTTATTAAGTGTTTGTGCATACAATGGAGGTAGACAATAAGTAAATGACAAATTATCTAATGTTATTGTTTAAAAAGTACACCAAGTTTTTTCAACTACACTTCAATATTTTTTTTTAAAGATTTTATTTATTTATTTGAGAGAAAGAGAGTGCACAAGCAAGGGGAAGGGCAGAGGAAGAGAGACAGGCAGGTTTCCTGCCCAGCGGGGCTTGATCCCAGGACCCTGAGATCAAGACCCGAGCTGAAGGCAGACACTTAACTGACTGAGCTACCCAAGTGCCCCCAATATTTTTTTTAAATATGCAATATCATAAATATTAAAAACAATTGTACCAAGTTTTGGAAAACCAAATAGTTTTCCTAGTTCTAATATATATGCTATAGTACTCCCTGTAAGTCACTATAATTATCCTCATGTTTTTATTTGAAAATTGAGCTATATAACACCTTTCTTCCCACCTCTAGAATTGTTGAGGAGATTCAAAAATATATGTTAAATCCTTTTGAAAACCATAAAATCTTATGCAAATGTTAGATTGTATATATTTTGGAAGAAAAGTTCTTCACTGCTGTGTTATTATTAATCTAAAAGGACTCTACTGAGGACAGGAGTGAAGTTTCAGCAGCTATAAATGATGAATTAACCTGCTGAGTCCAAATTATGTTGCAGGTCAAAGGCATTCTACAGTAGCACAGTTTTTATGAATATAATACTTGGGAATAGCAATTAGCTGTCATAAAAATTTACTCAATGGGAATGAAATTCATCTATAAAAGAGCTGGTAATTCTCCTCTGACTGTATTTTGTTGTGATCTGCAAGTAACTGTACATGATAAAATCTTCATAGTTTTCTTCCTCTTTTTTCCAAATACTTAGATATACTTCATTTGAAGTCCCCAAGTATTTAGTAATTAGAAAGCAATTACTAGAATTTGAGAAGGGGACTCAATACACAGGTAAGGGAAAGAAAAGATAACAGAAACTACTGAATTCAGGAAATAACGTTTGCCAGCAATTCTCCCATAGTAAATTGTTCCTTTATATAGTCATTTCTCATTTCTGAGTTACTCTGCCCTTGATTGCTCCTAAAATTTTTCATCGATGGTACTCACCACCATATACTTTTCTTCTACATTTAGAGCACTAAAACCAAATGCAATGTGCCTTATTTAAAATGTAATATACTGGGGCACCTGGGTGGCACAGCGGTTGAGCGTCTGCCTTCGGCTCAGGGCGTGATCCCAGCGTTATGGGATCAAGCCCCACATCAGGCTCCTCCGCTGGGAGCCTGCGTCTTCCTCTCCCACTCCCCCTGCTTGTGTTCCCTCTCTCACTGGCTGTCTCTATCTCTGTCGAAAAAATAAATAAAATCTTTAAAAAATAAATAAAATAAAATGTAATATACTAATATGCAAGCTAATAATCATTTTATTTAGGTAAGTCATATGGAATCACAAAATTTATATTTGGGAATAAAGTAGCACTACTGCTTTTGAGAAAGGAAAAGTAAGTTAGCCAAAAAAAAAAAGGAAAAAAAAAAAGCAAATAAGAGTGGAGACATGAGCCTTACAAAGAAGAGGTAAAAAGTGAAAAAAGACACAAAGAGCAAAGGCATTTAAACATAAATTTTCATAATGTTTATAAAAACATTAAGTTCCAGATCTACAGGTGTTTATTTTGTTTTGCATTGTTTTTAACCCTTGATGTATTTCCTTCTCTCGTCTTGAAGAAGTTTGGAAATAATCCATCTTTGTCTTGTGAAGTGAATGAATTTGAATGAATGGAAGAATCCAACACTGTTTTCAAATTTGATCTCAGCAGTGCGACTCTGCTGCAGCTGCATTTCCTGGTTATAATTAATTCTTGTTGGAAAACTTCATTACCAGGAGTTGGAAGGCTAATGTAGAGGGCTTGGCTTCCTGAGGCCAACTTTAGTTTGGAGCAGGCACAGCTGCGGAATTCCAGGAAGTATGGAAGCTGTTCAGGAAATGATGGAGTGAGCGTATGTAACACCGGGGAGAACAGTTTTGCAGTTCGACACGGGGTGTGCAGTCTCCAATCTGAGTTATAAACAAAATGAGAGGAAAAAGCGTATCTTTCTTCTGGTGCATTGACATGTTGGCTATTTATTAAATGTCCTGCTCACATGTTTGCCTGGTCACGAGAACTGTAGTCGATTGTTGTTGATGTTGATATCTTGGGGATGCCTCATCCATTTTTCTCCTCATTCTAGCTGTATTTTTCTTTAATCAAAGAAACATCTTATGATAAGATGTTAATTCGCTATACACATGTGCTTTGCTTTCATGAACAGTGTGTTCTCAGGGTCAGCATCTCAAAATACCTAATCCCCAATATTGATTTTGTCTAATCAGAAGCCAATATAATCCACAAAATGATTAAAGAAACAGAGTTAGAATACTCATGGACAATTGGGACACTTGTTATTTTTATTTCAAATATACTTTCCCCTGTTAAGGACTTGGAATTGGAAAGATGGTTGTTGTATGTGTGTGTCACCTGCTTCAGGTAGAAAAACCAAAAGAACTTCCTTTGTAAACAATTTTCAAAGTCACTGTTGAAAACTCATCTGTTAATTCAAAACTAAAGTACTTTCTAGTGCAGGGAAAGGGACAACTGGAAATGTCAATAAAATAGGAAGTAGAAAACAGACTAATAGGGATAGTCAATAAAAGTATGAAAAATGTCCTATCTCATTGATAAAACATGGGAATGTAAATTAGAGATGACACATACCCTACAGATGAAGAAAATAATAAAAATAATGATTGTGTGATATGTACGTAAGTATATAGGAGAAAAGCAATGATTAAAGAATTTTAGTGGGAATTGAACTGGATAAAACCACTTTGAAAAATGTTTACCATTATCAAGTTCAGCTGAAAACGCAAATGGTATGATGCAAGATTTCCACTCATACATATGTAACACAGGGCAATGTATTCACTTATCACTAGGACATATACAGTTAACATAGCCTTATCCACATGTGGCTCACCAGAATCCACCTGAGTCTCCCTCACTACATCTAGATAAATTCATGTTACACCACTGAACATTATAGGAAATAAAAATGCAAAATCATAGCTAATTGCAAAACCACAACTGAATGTTTAAAACAAATTTGAAACAAAATTTACAAAATAAAACACGCCATTATGATTCCACTAACATAAAGTTCAAAAATAAGGCCAAGCTGAACTATATTATTTAGAGAAGCCTGCATGGTTGTTAAAATAGGAATAAAAAGAAGGAGATAAATAACACATGTCAGAAAAGTGATTTCCTCAGCAGAGGTAGAGGAAGTTACAATGGGTAAAAATGCACTAAAGTTATTTCTACATTATATATTTTTTTCTATGTGGTAATTACAAAGATGTTTTCCTCACATCTATTTATCAATTTGTGCTTGTGGTTGTTATGCACATAAACATTTGTGCACTATTTCAGTGTAAAAAAAGAAACTTAAAAATCTCCCTGAGAATCAGTCAATTCTCAATATTTAATTCTCTGAGAATACTGGCAAATATTTGTTTCTGGATTCTACAGTTGAGAGAACATAAGCTACAAAACCAAAGTTCCCAAGCAAACCTGAAATGCTGAACAAACATATTTATCAGAGACATGTTTATTATCATTCCTTTAATTATACCAGGATGGGAACTGAGAAAAACAGACAGGGGCAGAGATGAAAAGTAGGAAATTCAAGGTGGGTTTAAGTGATTTCTGCGTTGTTGTTTACATAAAATTGGGGGAGAGGGAGACCAGGTGTTTTGTAAACAAAACAAAACTATTGGTTTACAGAGTCTGAAAAACCCAAAATACACTGCATAATGCACAAGATATACTGATGATACATAATGAATAACTTGCTCTGAAAAATTAATCCTTTCATGCTACATTGTTCTTTTTCTTGCAGTATTTCCTCTCAGTCTCAAAAGAATGAAACCACAATGAAGTATAATTTTATAAATAAGTGATCACCCAAAGGTAAGCAATACAGAACTAAAATTATTTTAATTTTCTTTCTTTTAGTTTCTAAAGTTTTACCAGATACATATTCCAAACTCTGCAAGGCTCTCTTTCAAAATGGTAATTTCCATTCATCACCAATTTTTTTATATTTATTATTTATTATTACAGCAGTAATGGGGTATCACATATTTTACCTACATTCATTTTTGTCTCCAAGAACTTTGATGTTATGACAAAGTTGAGAATCTGAAATTTTGTAAAGAGTGTTTGACTTTTGTGGAAGAATCATAAATATTCTCGAGAGCTCAGGGAAATTATTTCATCTTTGAATGAAAGACAATTGAAACTACCACACTGGGCTTATGAAAGAATAAAAGGAATAAGTATGTCTATTATAGAGTTAAATTTCTCTACTAGTGTTAGGTAAAATGTTCTGAAATGCCTCCTCAACAAGCATATGTAGATCACCAAGAACAAAGAAATCCACACATTACCCATGTTTTTAGCATTACTAGGAGACAGAATATTTCAACGTTCAAATCACTGTAGATAAATAGTTTATACTTTATTGAGTGGTTGCCATGTTATTTGTTGCCTGGATATTCTAAAATTTTTATCTTTATTTTGAATTGTATATAATTCATTTGTTGAATTGTATTATATAAAATAGTAGTGTAATAAGTATTATGAAGGGTCATTTTTCCCACTTTATTTCCTACGATTATGACGACGTTGGCCATACCAGAATGGTGGCACCTGCTTCTCATGCTCCTTAGTATACCTTTCTTTCTAGTGTCTCTTCTCATTTCTCTACTACATCTTTGCCCCTCTCTTCATTTGCAGCCTTTCTGAAGCAGTTTGTTTTAGTTTGTTTCTTATAAATCACATATAGGGTGTTGTTTTGTGAAACAATCTGATTTTTTTTTCCCTTTAATGGGCCAGTTAAACCCAATCACACTTACACATATGTCTGATATTTTTTAGCCTTACTTTATCATTCAATAATTACTGCCCATTAAATTGTTTTTGTTTTACTATACTTACTTGGTTAGTATTCTTCTCTGTTTATATAATTTATTTTGACTTTAGGAAGGCTTTTATTTTATTCCAGTGGATGCCTTTATAACAATACTTCTTTACAGTGGTGATTTCCATCATGCCCTTAATTCCCTTTTAAATCAAGTCTTTCCCTTTTTAACATAACTATTGAAATAGTATCTTTTTTGTTTGTTTAAGCAGGAAAAAAAACTTTATTTCTATCAAATTTAAAAAAGTATGAATCAATCTTCAAGCAAGATAATCAAAATGGTCAATAACACAATCACCAGGAGAGCATTTACAGATCAGACTACAGGATTAAACACTTTGATTTAAGCACATCTTTCGATAGTATTGCTTTAATTATCTTTCCAAATGCAGAGCATACCCACAAAGAAGAAAAAAAAATAACTTTACCTTTTATACATTTAACCTAGACTGTGCTTCCTTAGTCTAAGACAACAACAGCAAAACTGCATAATATTATCTTCTAATTAGTAGGTTACTTGTGGTAATTGATGGTAATGGTATAGCTGTAGCAAATCTGAAACTATTTAGTGATTATTGTAGAAGTGAAGAAATAAGGAAATATATTTATTTCCGTGGATATCAGGAAAGTTCTCACACAGGAGAAGAGATGCATGTATGGGATGGGTCAGTGTATAAAGAATACTTTGGGGTAGCAGGATACATTGGAGCTACAGTTATCTCTATGAATTCATGAAAAATAACATACTAATGTATGTATCTGTGAATGTTGATATAATGTATAATATAAATATATAGCATAAATTTCTATCTGACGTAAACAATGACACTAGTAGCTATAAAAAAATCATGATAGGGTTTTGATTTTTAAAACTATTTTCCACACCAAAAGGAACCAGGGATCCCTGCAGAGATCAGACTCTAGTGCTGATGCACAGATATCACATGGTAAGCCTGGAACATGAAATTTTGCCAGAACGTCAGGAAATGCTTAAAAAAATAAGAGAGACATGTTGGAAAAATACAGGGAGAACCAGAAAGGGATACATACCACTGGGTAACTGGAGGACAAATGAACATCAGTATTTTAATGACTTGTGGCATATTTTAGAATTTATTTTTAATATTCATATAGTAAAATTCACTCTATAGCTATAGGGATTGGTGGATTTCCAGGGCTATAAATGGGTTGTTGCTATCTATGCAAGCCCAGTTACTCAAGTGCAATTGCTGGGGAGTGGCTTGTGCTCACAAGTGTTTATTAGAATGAGACCATTCCTGACTGGCCAACATGCAGGATTTAGTCTATCACTGCTTGGGTGAATTGCAAAAGCATGTTTGCAGAGGCAAGTGGCTGCTCGGTTGAACTTATTTAAAATCAATTCTCGTGGCTACTTGTTACTGTGGTATTGGTTTTACTGAAGTCCAGACTATCTATATAGAATATATATGGGCTTCTACATAATTTAGAGAAATGAGGCAGATCTACATGTGCATGTATTACGTATTACTAGTACATGTGATGTGGAATTCTCTGCATTTTATGCTGGTAAGAAAACAATATGAACTGATATGTAGAGCTTGAGTCTGTCTGTCTAGAAAACAAATATCTATACATAGGTAACACACACAATTTATTATGAACCACTCTTCATGGACTGTCTTGACAATTAAAAAGGAAAAAAAATAACAAAATGTCTAAATAATGCATATGTTTATAATAAAATTTCACACGAAACAAAAATGGAAACAACAGACAATATAAAGTCCTTCAAAATCTTATCTACAAAAACAATTTGGTTAGCATGTTTTCCCTTCCTCTTTGTCCATAAGCATCTTAGTCGTACATTAAACTCAAAGTCGTCACAAAGTTATATATATTGAGAGTGAAAGGATTTCAACCCAATTGCCAGTATACTCTAATATTCCTTGACAATGCCTAATTTTTAACTGTATGCTAGAGAGAAAAACAAATGTTAAGAAAGACCAACATCCACTGATTACTTATAATGCTTTTGATAGCCTTGTCTCTTCTTCCTATTCTTTAGATCCAAGAAACAGAAATAAAATTAAAAGAAAAGGTGAAAAATCTAAGTTTTATTGGTATTTTCACAGTTGGTTTCACTCTGGGCTTTAGCAAAGGAAGGCGATCCTTATTGTGCAATAGGTACTCTCATACCCTAAATAGGAAGTTAAATTAGCAGCAGGATTGCTTCAGCTTGCAGAGCTTCATCAAAGCCGTCAAGAAATCAACTGGATATAGTCTACTACAGGAGTAAATGATGGACAAAATTTTGAATTTTGATCCCAGCTCTGGAATTTTCAGTCCATGGCTATAGTCCTGCATTTCTCAATTGTCTTGTTGAATTACTCTTCTTACCCTTCTTCATATTCTGGGCATTTCTATGGATGATTATTAGCTAGAACTACAGAAAAGTTTCCCCTGGATACTTCTTCAGGTTTAAAATTCATTTTAACTTCAGCATAATTTTAGCTAGCACCCTCTTTATTCATCATAAATGCTTTAAAAATCTATAATCTTTTCTATATTTTTATTAAACAAAAAATTGTCATTTTTAAAGACTATTTGAGAGAGAGACAGAGGCAGCACAAGATGGGGGAGGGACGGAGAGAGGGGAAGCATGGGGCTCATTGTGGGGCCTATTGAAGGACTTGAGCCCAGGACCCCAAGATCCCAGGACCCCGATATCACAACCTGAGCCGAGGTCAGAACACTAAACCGAATGAGCCACTTAGGTACCCCACAAAATTGCCATTTTAAGTGCCACAAATATTTATACACTATTGTAAAAAATATTTTCTCAATCCTACTGAACCATAACCAGTTTACTACAACTGGCATTCATAAGTGATTGAGGGGTGGGGCTGGAAGGTATGGATTTTACTCCAAAGCTACTCTATACAACATTACTGAACAAAGGTTGGAATCGTTAAAATGAAAAGGGACTTTGTGAGCACAAAGAGGTTTATTCAATCTACATACTGTTATAGAATCTGCTTTTTTAAAAAGAAAAGCAATGCAACAGGCAACGCATACATTACTTATACCCCTTCATCTTTGACTGCTGCATGGGTGTTCACAGCTATATGGCATGGGACCTAGACATCTAGTAATATCACCACAGCCATCACCGAGAAAATTGGGAGGTATTTAAATGAGGGACATCTCAACTTCATAGCTGTAAATTCACAATATTTTCTACTAGAAATATTTCTCCTCTTTGGTCAAATAATAATTTTGACTATTGCATTTACATGTGAGTGTAGATGAGAATCAGGAATCACTGTCTTCATGAGGAGCTGACAAGGGGGTGAGTACGGGAGGTGTAAGCTCTGGTGGCACTGTCCTGCCAGGCCATGCATATGATCAGATGGCTATTAATCTATTTTAATTTGGCTAGTAATCAAATTCCTACTAAATATTCAAACCAATAAGATATTTTTGTCTTTCACTCTTCTCAATACAAGTTTCCATATTTCCCTTTCATACTTTATTTTATATAATCTTTATATTGCGTATATATATAAGGTTTATAGTATGTAGTCTTTATCACTTGAACTGAGAAAACATGCAACTGCTACTAGACTTTAAAATTAAACCACAGAATTTCACTTCTGTCATAGCCATTATCAGTTCATACAATCATTTATGATTTGGGCCAGGCTGTGATAGGAACTGGGGAATTTTACTTTTTTTAATTGGTATTGTATTTCATATAATATTATTCTTGAGAATTTAAAACCAATTCTTGGGAATTTAACAACTTAAGGTACCCTGCATAATTTTATGTTTATTTCTTGGGGATAATATACTATTTTTTCATGTTTTTTAAGGATCTATTTGTAAAACAAAGCACAAGAATTTCATTTGGTTTTTCATACAAAGCTAAGAACTGGGCTCAGCAGCAAGCCTTTTCCATTGTTACTTGAAAACCCTTAAAATATTGAAATGTCTACAAAAGCAATAAAATGATCACAGGATTATATGGTGATATTTAATTTTTGTACAAGTTAAATATCACTGATAATTAACTGTTAGAAGTTTATTTTGAAGTGACCTTTTCCTGGAATACCAGACCTTTACAACATAATTAAAGGCTTTCTCATTGTAACGGTGCCCTATTGCTGATATGAAAGCTCTTTGAGATAGTGACTCTGCTTTATATATTATTATACATATATAATAATATGTAAGCCATTTATTTTTATTTATTTATTTTTTTAAAGATTTTATTTATTTATTTGACAGAGATAGAGACAGCCAACGAGAGAGGGAACACAAGCAGGGGGAGTGAGAGAGGAAGAAGCAGGCTCATAGCGGAGGAGCCCTATGTGGGGCTCGATCCCATAACGCCGGGATCATGCCCTGGGCCGAAGGCGGATGCTTAACCACTGTGCCACCTAGGCGCTCCTATTTTTGTTATCTTATTATGAAATAGTTTTCCCAAGAGTTTAGGTAGTGATTTCCCCCCTGCCCCTTGGACAGTTTGATAGGATAGTGGGGGAAAATGAGTACTAGAAAAATAATTTTAGCAGTAAATCTGAGTACTTAAAAAAAATAAGAATCTCACTTATTCTTATACAGGCCAAGTAATCATTAACCATAACAGTATTGATAACACAACAATATTTATCTCTATTGCAATAGGTGGACCTCTGTGAGGAAGCAGTGATGTTGTCTCCTCTATAATATGCCTTCCTCACACCAGGCTTCCTCATTCCCCTTAGCCTTTCCCACATATCCCTATTGCCAGAAATTTCTTCATTATGAATACACTAGTTTTGGATTCGTTGCAAGGGCTAAAATATGAAAATTACCACAGAACCTACAGAGCATAGTATCACGATGGGAATTGGTCAAGGCTTTGATAGGAGGAGAAATCAGGAAGAAGCAGGTGGATGCTTAGAATATGAGCTGCCTGGAAATGAGGCACAGAAGTGGGGGACAAGGGACAAGGAGCCCTATATCTTTTTCACGATTTTGGATGATTTCTATAAATGTCTTAATTATAGTTTTCCCTAAAAGATATTATCAAAATTAGAAAAAATAAGAATGGAAGGGGATTTACTTCCCTCAGCATTACCATTGCTCATTGACTCTAAGACAAACATTTTTTTTCATTATAAATTCCTGAAATTGGGATACATTTTACATTTTATTATAACTCATCCCCAATAGCCTCTCACATTTGATATATATGCTAAAAATTATACGCATGATTCATTTTACAGCATTGGGTTCATATAATGTAATTGTTAAAATTGCAATGACGCCAACCCAAGAGGACCTGCCAATACTACACTTGAGCTTGACACTTAAAGTGGAAAATAGAAGACTTTAATACATATCACAGAACAGGAGATAAAAAGATATAAGTCCTAAAATAATTTTCTGAAACATTCCAGAGTGTGAAGTTGTAATATGTGTTTAATTAAAATTAGGAGGAGAATACTGAGGATGAGATTTGTTCAGTATTTAAGGAGAAAAATGTCTGCGAACTTTCCAGAACTGATGGGGGACCCTCAAAAGGTCGAGTGAATCCAAAATAGTATAAGTGTAAAAAAAAAAAAAAAATCGCCAAGACAAGGTATATGCGGACTGTTTCCCTTCACCTTATTTGGACCAATCTACTGACTCACCGTGAATCACATCTGTGTGTGTGTGTTAGTGGCTAAGAGTGGCTGTGAGAGCATTACCATCCTCTCTGTTACCTTCTGGCATTCACCTGAAACAGGAAGTCATTTATCTCTCCCTTTCATCTACTTCTTATTTATCTTTCATACCACAGTTTCCTCTCTTACTCTACCTGCCCAGCTTTCTCTTGGATACATATATTGTTTCATCAATTTTTGGGAATATGGTGATTATGGCAACTGATTGATTGGAAGATACTTTTATTTTGTTCTTTCTTCTGTGGATGGAAGCCAAACCACTGAAAAGAATGATCAAAATAAAATATAACTCGTTACAATGTGTTCTGAAGAGCAGAGTCACGATAATTAGCTATCTGTATGTCCTGAGAATTCTGGATTAATTGCCAGATTTTTAAACTTTTATTTTTAAATTCCAGCTGTCTCTTTGATCACATCCAGCTATTTCAGCGGATACGGTTCTCATTCAGGTGATATGCTCATAAGCCATCTACTAGTTTACATTAAATAATTTGCTCTCATATGGCACCTCTCTTTAAAGCATTTTATAAATGCTAGTTAATTGCCATGCCCTCTGGAATTGTTCAACATTATCATTTTCATCATACATATTAAGAAACCAACATGTGCTGAGGTTAAAATGTTTCATAAAGACCTCACAGTAGTTGGTACCAGAGGGCAAAACAGAAATGCCCCAAATTTTCCTTTCTCAGCTCACATTTTCAAAACTACTATCTATTTCAGTGATTGGGAAAGCATTATGTTTCTTTTATCAAAGAACCCTCAGAAGTTGGCAATGTGCAAGCTTATTGACTGATATCTTGGCATCCTGTTTGCTACCGGGAACTAACTAGACTACCTAATCAAACAGTTCATTTGAAGAAAATTCTCCTATACAACAACTCACTTGCTCCAAGGCCAGTCACCATGTTATTATACTCCAGCTCCCTCACCTTTGTCACTAGCCTTGCATTTTATTGATTTTTGAGACCAATTGTTATTCACACACACGACTTAGAGTCCTGTACCTGGATATCGGTATGACCTTCTCAGTAACCTGTGTATCTGAACATGGTCTTAGGTCATGGAACAAAGTGCTTCTGTCTGTTAGAGCCATTTATCTAGCATCTCTAGGGGAAAGAAAAAGAATCATAGTTACTCTAAGCTAGGGCTGTGGAACATTCTTTTAAAGAAGAGCAAACACAATAAAAGTGTGTTTAGGGGTTCTCAGAACAATTTTTACCCAGAAATAGTAGAGTGAATATCTCATGTCTTATCCTTCTAACTCTGTCACTGTAAACGTGAAAACCTACTTTGGTACTTTTATTTAACAACCTTTATATGTTTATTTTAGCAAGGAATTTTTAAAGAAACTAGCTCTGTTTACTTTTGCTGTTGGCAATAGTTTCAAAGGCTTTGTTTTGTGAGGCCCACAACCAATTCACACATTTCTATATTCAACATCATCATAAGATTATTTCTAATAAAATCAGAATAAATACTTATTAACACTCAAAGCTGTAATTGCTATGAATCTCACATGCATAGTAATTCTAATCCACCAATGTAAGAAGGTCAGCTAATATAATAAGGAGGGAAGGGAGTAGAAAATTACACTGTGAAAGGCTTAGAACAATAAAGGACACAGCACCAAATTAGAGATGTTACAAATAATTTTACAATGAAAGAATTAAGAATATTGTGATGAGGAAAATGATGCATGGGTATGTTAGAGGACAGCATGCTTTCAGGACAATAAGACTTCCTTCATAAATATGTTAGAGTTTGTGTATGAACTGGCCTTCCAATGATGCCTTATGTATTTCCTGTAACTGAGAGCAACACCCTTTAAAGAACTGATGGCACTTCATAGGAAGAGACTGTGTTGAGAAATGCTCATACCCCTTTGAGAATCCAATTTGTCTCACCATTGTGATGACAATCACAATATTATAACACATTTTCTTCCTTTATTCAATAGAAATCACTGACATGCTGAGCTAGTGGTGGGACTAAACCTGTGGTTCTTTACCTTCACCCACCACTTCTCCATCCCCCCATCAACAAGTACACTTATTGCAGACAACATAACTGCTGAGGTACTGAGTCCTATGGACAGAATAAAAAAAACAAAAAAACAAAAAAAACAAAAAAAACAAAAAACAAACAAACAAACAAACAAAAAAAAACATGATCCTTGCCCTAAAAACATTTGCAGTTTAGCAGTGAGGACAAAATGCATGTAAACATAGCTGGGGTAAGTACATATTAAACTCCAAGATACTGATGAGAAATGATATTAGTTCAGAGAAGGAAAAAACAGCAACAATAACAAGAAATCCTCAATTAGGCTATAGCACTTGAGCTGGCTTTTTACTACTAAGAGTGGATGAGAGAGGAGGAGCGTGTTTTGGAAACATGTTCCAGAGCAGAGAGCAAACATGACATAGGATGGATGGGGAGGATGGACACATCTATTTGATCAGAACCAGAGTGCACAATAAATCCTTTTTCTCATTCCAGTGTCTTCGAACATTCTGTTCCCTCTGGTCTGTGACCTTCCCCACCTGTGTATTCTTATGGATTTGTGAAGACATCTAGTTAATGTCTCTCACTCTGTACTGTCCACTTACTCCTTGGTTTCTAGCCATCATATGAATTCTTTATTACTTAGGGATTGTTAATTTTAATCTCCAACTACCCAAAACCCTGCAGAGTGCCAGCAATATCCCCTTCTCTTGTTCATTTGTCACCACCTTGTCCAACGGTGTGTCCTTCCTCACCTCAGTCATCGCAACAGGTTTCTAAACAGTATCGAGTGTAAAGTAAGTCTCCGAGGGGCGCCCAGGTGGCTCAGTCGTTAAGCGTCTGCCTTCGGCCCAGGGCATAATCCTAGGGTCCTGGGATCGAGCCCCACATAGGGCTCCTCCGCTGGGAGCCTGCTTCTTCCTCTCCCACTCCCCCTGCTTATGTTCCCCTTCTCCCTGGATGCCTCTCTCTCTCTCTCTCTTTCTCTCTGTCAAATAAATAAATAAAATCTTAAAAAGAAAAAAAAAAGTAAATCTCTGAGCTGTGTTTTCCACCTGGCAGACAAAGTGAACCTTACAAATTCAAACGTGCCATGTCTACCACCAAAACCCTCCCACATGCAGGACACAGTCCAAATGCCACAGGATAACATACACAACCTCTTGATATCTGCCCGTGGTGGACCCTTCAACCCCACATATTCTCACATGGTGCCTCCAGACTCAAGTTCCTTCCACTTTCCTCTGCACGCGGGGCATCCCTCCTGCCCAGGAACATTTGGGCTTGCTGTTCTGCAACCTTGCTATTAACATCCCATGCCTAACTCCTGCCTCTTCAAGTGGGTCAGCTGATGAGGTTCTTCTAGGAATTATTTGAGTAAGAAGAAATACGGAGACGATCTATTTGTTTTAGGTTATTGGAGACTGCAAGACAGGTGCTCATGTTATTCAGAGGATATGATACTTTGTGTGTTTTGTTTTTCATAAAGAAATAAGGAGAGGGCATCAGACTCCTGGCTCAGCGGGGAGCCTGCTTCTCCCTCTGGCCACCGCCCCACCACTTGTGCACCTTCTCCCATACTCTCTCCCTCGCAAAAATAAATAAATAAAATCTTTAAAAAAAATAAATAAGGAGATAAGATTGTTTTATACAACAAGGCCTTATAGATCTAGAATACTGTTGATGAGGAAAAAATTAATTACAGTGTAGTGTGGAAGCAGATTAAGGGATCACAAGATTTTCATTTAAGTTATTTATTTTGGATAGGGACATCATTGTTTCTTAATCTGTTATTATTTTTGTCCAACTAGTTAGTGTCGTATTCCACTATCTTATTGATAGAGTCCAATTTATTTCTACTTTTGACTACACTCAGTGGCTCTGTTTACTTATAGCTTCTATTTACCCTGGCTTCTGGTAACCCACAGTATTATTGCCTCAGCTTCCAATAATCCCTGTATGTCTTTGGCTCTGTCCTCTCTCAACTTGTGTTAAACTGAGTCTATACATTACAAAGCAAATCTCTCTAAAATGAGATTTAACTGATAGAAATAGGTACATTTTCCCTTCTGCATGGAGCTCTCATTCCAGATCTGTATATAAGAAAATTTTCGGTTGGCTTCTTTTGGGTCGGGAATTTGATTATTCTGGTGTCCTATTCTAACTTGGTCCAGTGGTCAGCTTTCCTCAGAAGACGGCTATCGACATTACCTATACTCAACAAATAATAATGTTTGTCTCTGCAGATCCAAGGGTAACCACTTTATTTCATAAATAAGAAAGCTGAACCCTTAAAGCAGCTTTGAAATTTACAAAATATTATGTCTATTTGCTATAATCAGTATTGTTATAATATACAAACTAGCATTCAAAGCAATTAATCAATGTGACTATCAAATATGGTATTTAGCTCATAAACAGAAAATAAATTATGACATAAAAAACTCCCAGATATTTGCTCACCATATAAATGGAAAATGAAAAATGGTTTTATGTAAAAATGAGAATTTAATAATCCTTTGTTTTCAAATATTATTTAAAATAAGAAAGTTAAATATAATACATGCATTCTAGTTTTTCATGAAAGTTATACCCAGTCTGGAAATTCTTCACTTTTAGATGAACAACCAGGCCTTTTAATACAACTTCTGATCTAATTGTTTTTATATCCACTATTTTTGGTTTTTATTTTCAATTATTTCGCACATTTTATTTGTCCCACATTTTCCAAGACTATTTTTTTTTCTTATCTTACCTTCTTTTAAATTAATTGAGTTATTCAGGCAAATGAAACCTTAAACCACCCCTCAGATGATGGTGACTGCCCTGACAAGGTCTGTCGCTTGGCTCAGACCACCCAGACCTTCTGAGCTAAACCTCTCACTCATGCCTGCACAGACCACGGAGTAACCTCTGGAGTGACCAACAACTACCTTAACCTAATTATAATACTACAATTTCTACCCAAGAAGGAGCCTTAACCTCATTTACATAACATACAATGTATGTATAGGCATGTTTCCTTAAGGTACATGTACCATGTTAAGCGCGCCCTCTACATACAACGACAATGCTTCCCTACCTAAATATTCATTCTAACCCTAAACAAAAGGACCCCATTCACCCTCTCTCACGGAGTCATGGCTTTTGGAAGTCATTCCCCTTAATCTCCTTATTTGCTATAAATGAAAGTTTTCTTTGTGAGACTAAATAAATAAATATTGAGTTATTTTTATTTTATTTTATTAAGTCTTTTTCTTTATCACCTTGCAATATATATTTTATTTCCATTAACCATTTTTATTGGCTAATCAATGAAATAAAACTAACAAACCTAACTTATCACAACCAAAGTTACTAAAAATTTTTATTTTCCTCCAGCCGAAAACAAAACTGGCAAATAATTTAACAAAGCATTGAGTGATATTAGAACTTAGTGTTTAACCTCGCCAATTCATATTATCTATTCTCAACAGTCTAATTTCATTTGCATCTTCTCACATATTTACCATATTCTTTTTCTTTTTTGTATCTCAGAACTTTCTATTTCAATAAAGTCAGTCTTATTAATGCTAAACTATATTCCTTAGAATTCCATTTACTGAGGATCTGCTCATGGTAATCATTCTCAGGTTTTCTCAGTCTCAAATACAAGTTTCTCCTCCTCCTTGAATACTAATCCAGCTGTGTACAAACATGGTTTGGATATCTGCTCTCATCACTTCTACTTGGTGTTGTACTGAGAGTCACATTCAGTATTATGACTCAGGGTTAAAAGAGAAAGGCATACAGAATGAAAAGAACTGTTATGGGTCTGTATCACCTAAAAGCGTATGGTAAAGTCCTAACCCTTGTGCCCGAAATGTGACTGTATTTGGAAATAAAATGATCCCAGGTGTAATTTAAGATAAGATCATACTGGAGTTGGGTGGGCACTTACTTCAAAAGGACTAATGTCCTTATAGGAAGATGAGCATGTGAAGACAAAGATACAGGGAGAATATCATGCAGACAAAGGACTGGAGTGATACTTCTACAATCCAAGGAAATACTGGGGCCACCAGAAGCTGAGAGAGAAGAACCGAGCAGAATTTCGCTCACAGCTCTCAGAAAGAACAAACCCTGCTGAACCCTGGATTTTGGGCTTCTAGCCTCCAGAAGGTAAGACAATAAATTTCTGTTGTGTAAAGTCACCCAGTTTGTGGTACTTTGTCACAGCAACCCTAGGAAACTAAAACAAAGAGAAAAAGTATATTTACTTATCACTTAACTCAAAAATACTAAGAAATCCATCAAAAATGTTTGTAGAAAAAAAGTAAGTTTAGTAAACTAGCAAAATACAAAGTCAATTTGCAAAAGTATTTTGTGCACCAGTATACTTGCAATGATCAGAAATTTAAAATTCTAAAATACCACTTACACTAACACAATTGTTAAACACATAAAAATACATTTTTAGGCCATATGTGCAATGTGTACACTGACAACGAAACAATGCTGGGAGACATTAATCGGACCATTAATCATAGAGCATGCCATGACTGAGAGACTCGAGCACCAAATCCACAGATCAAAGCCATCCCAATCAAAATCCCAGCAGGATTTTTACTGTTGTTTTGTAGAAACTGACAATCAGGTTTTAAAGGTATATTGAAATTCAGAGGAATTATAATACAAAAATTTAAAAAAAATCAAGTCGGAGGATACATATTACTCAATTTCAAGATTTAGTATAAAGTGCCAAGAAACACGAGTGTGATAGGATCATAAACACAAAAATTGTATAGATCAATGGAACAGAACAGAAAATCCAGAAATAGACCCACCCATATATCTGCTTCTCAAGACAAGTAATAAGGCAATCCAATGAAGAAAGAGTAATCGTTCAGCAAATAATGCCGGAACAATTTAAAAACTGTATGCAAACAAACAAACCTTATACAGAACAGTAGAAATTACTGCAAGACATGTATTGATAAAACAACTTATAAAAAACTGTCGTATCTCATACTTCTATATATTAGCAGTGTCAGGAAGTATGAACAGAACTTCACCAAAGAAGATAAATGCAAAGCCAATAACACAGGGAAAATGTTTAGCATCATTAGTCATTAAAAAGTGCAGATTGAGATCATAATGAGGTACCTCAACACACTTACTAGAATGGCAAAAATTTGAAAGTCTTAAACTATCAAGTGTTGGTGAGGATGTAGAGAAACTGTAACACTCATATTGTCCTGGCATGAATGCATTTTGGAAGACAATTTGAAAGTTTATTATAAGGTAGACATGCATTTACCATATGCCACAACAATGCCACTCCAAGGATAAAAATACATGACCACACAGAGATTCGTATGTGAATGTTCAGTGCCACTTTGTAATAGCCCAAACCTGGAAAGTTTCCAAAAGTCCATCGACTCATGAATGGTAAAAACAAACAAACAAACAAACAAAAAGTGTGTGGTATAGGCACACAACGAAATCCTAGTATCAATAAAAAGGAAGGAACAACTGATGTAAGTCACAACCTGGATTCATCTCAGGAACATTGAGTAAAGAAGCCGGATACATGCAGACTATCCCCTGTACGATTCCATTCATGGGTGATTCTTGAAAAGCATACCTATAGTAATCAAGAACTGATCAGAGGTTGTTAGGGGTCAAGGAGTGGGGGACAGTAATTTCCTATAAAAGGCCATAAGGGCAGCTCTGGGGGTGATACTGTGATTATAGTGAGTGTTGTAATACTCTATACAGTGGGTTAAAATTCACCAAATGGCACACTTAAAATTAGTTAATTTTACAGTCCATAAATTATACATCAACAAAGCTGATCAAAATAATATATAATGAAGCTTGTTATATATTTTGCCTTTTTTTGTAAATATTCATTTTCATAACTTATTTTTATCCATATGTATTTTTTTCTCTCTTAAAGATAGCCTCTTAATGTATAAACATCGAGGTGCTGAACATTTAGTCCTATACCAAAAGAAAAGTTTCCTGCTCTTATTGGGGCAGTATAGCATAGTAAATACCAACCACATTACTTTATAAACAGGTATTATAAGGTCAGGTAGTGACAGGCACTAAAAAGAAAATATACTGTAAGGCAATAGGGAATGCTTTTTCTGATCAGATAAAGCCTGTCTGAACAGCTAGTACGTGTACAAATTCCTGAATAATGGACAAGTGAGCTCTGTGGCTACACAGGCTGTTGGGATAGCAAATGCAGAAAAGTCCGAGTGAAGATGTAGCTGCCATGTTCAACAAATATTTTAAAAGCCAGTACAGCTTGAGTCAAGTGAGTGAGAGTGGAAACAGTAAAACAAACAACAGAAGCAAAAACCCCAGAAAAAAAAAGGCAGGAATCGTATCACAAAGGACCTTAGTGGATTTTTTTCCTAAGTGTGATGGGAAACCATGGTGCTTTTTGAGTAGAAGAATGACAAAATCTGCTGTAAGCTATGACCAGTGTGTGGAGTAAAAGACCTTTGCAAGTAAAGCAAGTGGGAGTGGGAGGTCAATTGGAAGGCTGTACAGCAGCACTCAAAGTGAAAAATGATGTAGGCAAGTCTAAAATGCTAGCAGCAAAGGTGGTGAGAAATAGGAAGATTCGGATCTATTTTGAGAGCAATGATGACACTATTTGCTGATATGCCAGATGTGGACTATGACAAAAAAAAAAAAAAGAGGCCAAAAATATGGCTCCAGGATTTTGACCCAAGCATCAAAGAGAACCCAAGGACATTGTTCCATCAGCTTTTCTCCCTCTTTCCTGTATCTTCAAAGTCTGCTTCTCTAATACCTGTTTCCTTAAAGCATATTCACAGGTGTTAAGACCCTTCTGTTCTAAAACAGCTCTGAGAACAACATGCCTGTAATTAGGTTTGCCTTGCTCTCAGTGTCAAATGTGCATTCTCCCTTTTCCCCTTATTGAAACTACTGAGAAGAGTATTCTGTACTCATTTGTTTCACTGTTTTCCTTTTTGATTTTCATCTACTCTTTAATCCACTTATACATTAATTCCACCTCTATCATTCCTGAATTACACTTGCTAAATTGTTGAAAGGAAATCTCAATACATTTTAAAAGGCTTCTTAGTTTAAGTAGAAAGACTTAAACAGTTATTTTTTTAAAGATTGTATTTATTTATTTTAGAGGGGGAGAGAGAGAGAGCACACGCACACACGTGTGCAAGAGGACGGAGAGGGATAAAATGCGAGGGAGAGGGAGACAATCTCAAGCAGATTCTGCACTGAGTGGGGAGGCCAAAGCTGGGCTCAATCTCAGGACCCTGAGATCATGACCTGAGCCAAAATCAGAGTCAAATACTGAATCGACTGAACGACACAGGTGCCCCACACAGTTTTGTTTTTTTTTTAAAACAATAGACAAGAAGGAAACTGCATCCTCAACAATTATGTTAAGCTCTTCTAGACTTCCCATTGTAGTCTTCAACACTTGGCTCTTGGGGTTTACTTGGGTCTTATTTTCAAGACTTTGAGTTTAGTACTTCTACCATGTATGTTTAACATCTTGATTCCACTTCTATGTTGAATTGCATCTAAAGAAACTTGCTTTATCTCCATTTATAATCTCGACTTTGGTTTCATCCTTGCTGTGCCATGTTACTTGCATGGGGGGAGGTGATGAGTAGGACCACAGCTGTGTTCTACAGACGCCCATATAGGAAGGAACAGAAAAAAAGTTAACTAAAGAGCTGTTGGGAGCTAACTTTTTTCTCTTTCTCTACAATTCAAGCAGATTTTATTTTTCTTTTTCAAGTAAGCCATAGGTGAAGATACATCTATAAAAACTGAGCCTCGATCACTCTTATTGACAGTGATCTATGCTGCTTTTTCTTTTTCTTTTTTTTTTTTTTTTAAGATTTTATTTATTTATTTGACAGAGATAGAGACAGCCAGCGAGAGAGGGAACACAAGCAGGGGGAGTGGGAGAGGAAGAAGCAGGCTCATAGCAGAGGAGCCTGATGTGGGGCTCGATCCCTTAATGCCGGGATCACGCCCTGAGCCGAAAGCAGACGCTTAACCGCTGTGCCACCCAGGCGCCCCTGTGCTGCTTTTTCTAACTAGACATGTAGATTCCCCACATCTGCTACAATTCAAGTCAGATGGTCCTAATGAGTTGGGGTAGATAATGATTCCATTCAATTTCCAAAACTTTTCCAAATTTTAAAACAATTTCCTAGCTAGGTTTTACTGATCAATAAATGTCAAATTAAACTTTAATCCTTTAGGGAAATCAATATATCTTTTCACTCAATCATCTCTTTTACATTCATATTAGTAAACTTACACTTATTTTCTAAAATGGATTATAATTTGTTACTAAACCAGGAGCCACATAAGGGAAAACAGAAAAGAGATATTGTCCTACTTTACTGATATTCCCAAAGACTTCCATTTCCTGTTATTTTTCTTTAAAACATTATTTTCAAAAGTTTTACTTTATTGTTAAGGATTTTGTTCCCACTTGTATTTTCTGTAGTTAATTAAATTCTGAACTCACAATGTTGAATTGGTCCAAATCTCCATTTGATTTATGTTTAAAATCTTCCATGGGTGTTTTTTAATCATGATTAAGGTTTTAGGTCATAGGTCTTGGGCCAGGAAGTGAGACAAATATATGGACAATAAAATGTAACAAATGATATAATTTAAAATACCAATTCCAGAATAACATTGAGAAGTTTCTATACTCATTGTTTAGGTTTGAAACTTCAGTTTTAGACAAATGTGTTTGAGTTCTCAAGGGGATATGCAAGTCTTCTAATACTGAAGATTGGTGAATGGTAAAAAGCTTACCAAGAAATATATACTTGCAAGTAACTAAAGCTGAGAATTGCCGGGCAACTCTAGATTCATGGGAGGTAATATTCATTGTGGGGGGGGGGAACAACAACCAACAAACAAAAAACAAACAAAACAAACTCTTCTTCCAAGGTCTCCATTCATTAAGGTCAAACGAGGAGTTCATTTAACACTTGCTCTAGCTTTATAATACAACCAACAGTCCAAATAAAAGGCCATTCTCTAGGCATCCAAACATTTATTATTCAACATTTTAATAATGGTAAAAATGGAAATCGGCTCTTGATCAATTATTGACTCAGTCTGTGAGCATATGTATGTGTGTGAATGTTCATGTGTTTTATCTTACTACCTCCTTGAATTATGGAATTATTTTTTAAAGGGTATAAAAAGTATAGGGTAACAAAAAATGTGATCAACCTGTTCCATTATAACTAAATCACGTGATAAATTGTAATATAGGATTACAATTATGTTGTTTTTCCTTTCCTTTCATGTTCCCACCCAATGGCTTCACTGGACCATGGGAGGTTTTGCCCAATGGGCCGTGAGTGGACATGATGTTTGCCACATGGAAGCAAACATTTAAATGCTGTTATCTGGGGTGCCTCGGTGGCACAGCCATTAAGTGTCTGCCTTCAGCTCAGGTCATGATACCAGGGTCCTGGGATTGAGCCCCGCATCGGGCTCCCTGCTCCGTGGGAGGTCTGCTTCTCCCTCTCACACTCCCCTTGTTTGTGTTCCCTCTCTCGCCATCTCTGTCAAATAAATAAATAAAATCTTTAAAAATAAATAAATAAATGCTGTTATCTGACTTAGAAGGAGCTGTTTTCCTCCATTCCTCAACCATGAGAACAGCATGGTACAGAGACAACTCTTCTAGCCTGGATTCTGAAATGCTAGACCATGTGGTTTTGGTCCTGAAAGCCCACAAAGCCCAGGACAACTATGGCTCATCCACTCTCCTCATGAACTGTGAACAACAAATAAGCATGTGAAAGCAACCAAGATGCCCTTAAATAGGTAAATTAAATGAACTGGAGTTTGTCCAGATAATGGAATGTTATTCAGCACTAAAAAGAAATGAAGTATTAAGCCAAGAAAAGATATGGAGAAATCACAAATGCATATTATTAAGTGAAGGAAGCCAATCCAAAAAAGGCGACACAATGTATGATTCCAATTAGATATCATTCTGGGAAAAACAAATCTGTGGAGATAGTAAAAGATCAGTGGTTTTCAGAGGCTCAACCGGAGGAGAGATGAATAGGTGGGGAACAGGCAATGAAAATACTCTGCATGATACTGTAATTATAAATACAGCACATTATTCATTTTCCCCAATCTGTAGAATGTCCATCACCAAGAATGAACCATAATGTAAACCACAGACTTCTGGTTGATTGTGATGGGCCAATGTAGGTTCATTAACTGTAACAAATGCTCCACTCTGGGGGGGATGTTGATAATGAGCTGTATGTGTAGGCAGAAGCAGAGAGTATTCTATAACTTCCTCTTAATTTTGCTATCAACCTAAAACTGCTCTAAAAAAATGTTGTTAAAAAAATAAGCATTTGTTCTTATAAGCCTGAGAATTTGAATTTGTTAGGTAGCTTAACTTTGAGAAAGATGACTGCTAATAGAATCATCAAGAGCGAATAAGGATCTCTTCTAGGCAGAGGAGCCTGCCGAGCAAATCTTGTGATTTAAAAAACTGTAGATTTGTTCAGGTGAAATTTAATGTACATAAGGAATGAAAAAGAAATGGGAATAAGAAAAAAGACAAGGAATTTAGCATTTAGATATGCCTTATAGTTGTTTTACATGGCTAAGTTGCTTGCTTACTCTATCTATCTATCTATCTATCTATCTATCTATCTATCTATCTGGTGACAGTCCAAATATCACTTAATTTTCTGGATTTCCCAACAAGATTAGAAATTTATATTCTCCTGTGGTGGAGTTGACACTGCATATCCACTTCCATAAAGGTATCTGACTTGTTCCATATCAAATTTGCTTTCTCTAATTATATAATGTTGTCATTTGCTTCTGCATCTCGGAGAAGCAATGTTCCCAAATTTACACTGCCATAGTTTTCTTCCAAAAAAAATTTTCTTCTTTACTGTTCCACTGTTATCTTGCATATAAGGAGATGTACCTTAGAATCTCAGTAAAAAGTGAACTTTTTAGTTTTATCTGTGTTACTATTAGCTCACATGAAGAGACCAATTCTCCAATGGTGGAGAAAAAGTTACTTTAAGAAGTTACTGATTTTTATTTAATAAAAAATAAACATATTTGAAAAATATAAAAATATAGCAGTAGAGTTCAATGTGAATAAATGTCTTACGATTCCCTTTATCCTCTCTAATTTCTATGATCTATAAGACACCATTGTAACAGTTGAAAACAAGATCATGTTCTACATACTTTATTAAGTGATGATTTCTGTTTCCCCTTCAACAATATATTATGGACATCCTTCAAAGTTTGTACATTCTACCCTATTATTTTATTCCACAACATGGATGATCAGTACCTTCTTTAGACATTTTGCAAATGTGGACAACTTTTGCTGGTTTCTACAAATATAGTTGTAATGTGTATCTTGGTACACCTTTTGTTTTTTGTATATTAATGGATATATTAGTAAACACAGAATTGAGTTAAGATGTATCCCCCAAAGGTTTACATAATATATAATTCTATTATCAATGTTTGATCTCCACTTGACACTCTACCCTCACAAACACAAATTTTTATAAATCTATTAGAAATGTTTTTCCAGGTAGGCAATATGTAGTATCTTATTTTTAGATTTATTTGTTATTCTCGAGCTACTGCGGAGATTTTTTTGCTGAAAAGCCCTTTGCATTTCTTCTTCTATGTATTCTCTTGGTTTTACTGCTGGGATACTTGAATGTGGATTTTTCACTTGTAAGATTCATTTTTATATTAGAGATATCAGCTTTTTGACTGATACACATGGTGTAATTTTGTCTAGTACAGTTTTATTTAATTTATAAATAAAGTCATCTTATGTCTGTACTCCACAATGTATATGGTGTATTTTCTCATGAACATTGGTATACGTTATAGGCCAACTTAAAAAAAAAAAAAAAAAAAGGAGACGATATCATAGGAAGGTTAAGAATACCATCTTGGCAGCCAGACAAATCTAGCTTGCATTTCAACTTTGCCATAAGTTACCTGTGTGACTTAAGTAAATTATATTTTCTTTCCTTCTCTCTTTCTTTCTTTCTTTCTTTCTTTCTTTCTTTCTTTCTTTCTTTCTTTCTTTCTTTCTTTCTTTCTTTCAAGATTTTATTTATTTATTTGACAGAGAGAGCAGGAGAGCACAAGCAGGGGGAGCAGCAGACAGAGAGGGAGAAGCAAGTTTCCCCGCTGAGCAGGGAGCCTGACCCAGGGCTGGATCCCAGGACCCTGGGACCATGACCCAAGCCAAACGCTAGCTCTTAACCAACTGAGCCACCCAGGCGCCTGTAAGTTATATTTTCTGAGTCTCATTTTACCAATGTAAAATTGGAAAGAGTAATACCTCTTTATTTAAGTTGTGAAAAATATTTTAAATTAGAAAATGAGGTGTAACAATTTGCTTTCTAGGTGGGTATAAATGTTTGTTTGAAAATGTCAACTTTCTATAAGTTTTATCCCACTTAGGTGCAATTCCTTTATACATTCCATATACTGGAATAACCAATTAACTTTAGAACAAGTCTCTTATTTGGCAATCACATTAGAATCTTGATATAAGGAAATGGAATAGCTTCTCATTAGCTTTAAACTGAAAATTTTAGAAAAAACAACTCTAATATAAAACTATTTTAAAAACTAGTATGATATCTGTCTTTCTCCGACTGACTTATCTCATTTAGCTTAATACCCCATGATTTCACTCACATGTGGAACTGGAGAAACAAAACAAATGATCAGAGAGGGGGAAAAAAGAGGGACAGAGACAAATCAGGAAACAGACTCCTAACTATAAAGTAACTGCTGCTGACCAGAGTGGAGGTGGATGGGGGGACAGGTGAACAGGTGATGGGCATTAAGGAAGGCACTTGTGATGAGTACCTGGAGATGTATGGCAGTACTGAATCACTAAATTGTATACCTAAAAGTAAAATTATACTGTATGTTAACTAACTGGAATTTAAGTTAAAAAAAACCCATAAACCTAGTAAAATTGTACTTTTAACTTCAAAAGTAGTTTATCAAAATATCAGCACAGTTACTTCAGCAAAAGGTTACTATTTATTGCCCAAAGGGAAATATTAACAGAAAGGAAAAGTAGCTTTTATCTAATATCAAACTTTGGCTGTTAGGAGTAGAGGTGTTGAGAAAGATTCTGAAGTCACATCTTAGCTCAACAGGGAATAGAGTGGTGGTTACTTCATGCCACCGCAGGGAAAGGGTTTGGCAGTTTTATTGTTATGGACGTGCCACACATGAACACAATCAGAAACAACTGTGAAACTGTATTTTACATATCACAATCTGAATTCTCCCCACCACACACACACACACACAGGCAAACCTTCTATAACTTCTTCATTTGATCAGAAGTAGCAAATACACATGCTTTGTCAGCTTTCTACTTGTTAATATATATTCTTTGTTCTCATTAACATGCACGTCCTCCTTCTCATCATATTTCATTTCAAAAGTCTAAGCCAGCCTAATTCTATCCTAGTGGGGAAACACAGATATGAACGTACAATGTACATGATTTTAAGTAACAAGAAACTAGTCTAACATGTTACAACATTACATTGGTCTATATAATCGCAGTTCTTTCTATATTATGATAATTGTATGTACACAATGCAATTTAAAAAAGAGTTTAATGAATCAACCCTAAAAAATTAGTAATGAAAGTCTAGTTTAAACAATAAGACACATTTTTGACAACAGAGGCAACTAAAAACCTATGGTCCTAAGTTCTACATAATACTGAACAACTGAAGTTCCTTTCTGGAGGTGTTTTTCACTAAACAATACATCCACAGTTCTTCAGAAAATGAACAATAAATATCCGTGTTATGGAACATAGAGGGAGCTGTTGGCAAAGGTATAGTAAACCAATCACAAAATATATGGTGAAATTTTCCACAGAAACAGAATATTGTGAAACCTTATTTCCAAGACATGAATTGATAGCTAATATATGTGATAAAATATGATTGAAGTCAGTATTTTTGTTAGGAAATTATGATGGAAATTATCTTTTGTTTCTGTTAATAAAGATTTTTATGGGAAAAAAAATGGGACTTTTGCTATCCAAAACAAGAGTACCTTTAAAAAGATGGAGGGAAATGTAACTTATATTTTGTTATTTTTCCTTCATGTTGTGCCCACTAGCATGACTCGGGGATTTACTTAACATGGCAAACTTTGCCCCAGTCCTCAAATTTAAATTGTACAATTATTGACAGAAAAATGTAAATTAGTCTCAAGGCATTTACTTTTATAATCATTTCATTTTAGTTGAAAGTTTTAATTTAATATGTTAGGTGACAGGATGCAGGCAAAACATATTTGGTAAGGTAGATATCATGGTGATTCATGACAACGTAATTGTCCCCAAAATTCATTACATGTATAAAACAAAGAAACATTTGGTTGATGACAGGTACTGAAGACAAACAACATACTAAAGTAATTGAACATATAATCTGAATTTGTACCACCTGGTTGGCTGTGAATTAAACCGGCATGAATAATGGTGTTCCCTAAGAATATGCACTGTCAATTAGTATTTGAATGTCGGTTTTAAAGTGGATTAACATTGTTAAAACATGATTAGAGAAGACAATTTAGGTGGTACAAACTTTATTTAACACTTCATGAAGCAGACAGTCTCCATGCAGAGAACTGCAAACTAGGGTACAAGGCTGGAAGCTTTTACAGGCTAAAGAATAAAGCACGAAGAAGAGAAAAATAGAAAATATCTGATTGGCTGGGGCCACACAGTCGACTTGTCTGGGGCAAGAAGGACCAGAGTTAGCTTGGCATTGGGGGATTGGGTGGATGGTTATACTGTGTGTTTGCTCAAGTGGGGCATTTACAGGGACACTAAAGTAATCTAAGCCCTGTTTGCGACATGGCATCCTGGGCAGGATCAGTTTCGTCTTGGACCTAGAAAGTTATTTTAAGAGTCCCCCCGTTTTGATCTTTTGCTTTTCTTAAGATATTTATTTATTTATTTGAGAGACAGAGTGTGGGGGGTGAGGAACAGAGGGAGAGCGACAAGTAGACGACACACTGAGTGCAGAGCCCAAAGTGGGGCTCAATCTCAGGACCCTGAGATCATGACCTGTGCCGAAAACAAGAGCTGGACACTCGACCAACTGAGCCACCCAGGTGTCCCTTGTTTTGATCACTCTTGACTATTCAAGAGGTTTGACCAAAATGTCAGTCTTAGCGTGACTCTCCATAACCACTGCCTTTTCAGATCTCAGTGTGCTGTTCTCAGGAGAAAACGTCACACTGTATTATTGGACCTGGTTATATTCTTTTCTCTTTTGTTATTCCAGTTGAAGAGAGACCAACTGTTGGTTAATGGATACCCACATGCACTTAAAACATCTGAGAGAAAGCAGCATATCAGGGAGACAGTTAAAATTATTAGCAACAAAACAATGCCTATGGTTTGAAGAGTGCTCCTGAGTCAAGGTTCCCACAACCCAAACTAGCTAGAATTGAATAAGTCAAGAAATAATCCCAAAAAGGGGAATGTTTCTTTAAGCCAGTGGCCCGTTTATGTATTTCATATAATTATGTTTCCACTTCCCCAGAAGTGTTTATCCAATCAGGTTGTTCTAGAGAAAACAAGATACTGGAAATCAGGGAGAAATCTGTCATAGGTAGGAGGGATTAGAGATCACTAGCATCACGACAAAGCCAACAGTCAGGTGGAGGTTTAATTATTCTCCTTTGCAATGGCTCAAGATACATGAACAATGGCATTATCTCTCCAGGCCAGGACAAGGAAAAAGATGGACAAAGAATCATAAAGACCTTCATGGTGTAAGAACTAGGAAAAGGATGGTCAGAGAGGGAAGGAGGAATGGAAAGAACGTTTTTGATCCAACATCTTGAGAGCTAACAGTCTACCTCAGTGTTGGCTATTTCTCTTCCTAAGTCAATTTGATTGTGAGGTCTCCTGTATTTACATAGGAGCAGATGTCAAATGAAGGCTTCTTGCAAAATGTGCACCCAAGGTTCAACACCTTGTAATTTGACAGCAGTGTCAGCAATAGAGAGTTCTTGGTAGGGTCCATTTAAAAAAACTCACTTTTGCAAAAGCATCAGAGTAAAACAATACTTGTCTATATATGACAAAAGACTTAAAAATGCCCATTGCTAAAGATCTTGTGAGAGTTCATTATAATGGAACCAACACGGAAATTTTGGTTATTTCTGTGACATAAAACATTTAAGATAATAATTGGAATTATGACTTGTAACATTACACCAAGATATGTCAGATTTTTAAGAACTGCATATAATTTCTGGAACACTTCTATTAATAGCATATACCCATACAGATATAAGCCTAAGAACATTTAGTATCATTTCTGATTTGACAACACTTCCCATGTAATTTAACATGCCAAATAAGCCTAATTGGCTTAACATTTTTATTAATACAAGAAGACAGAACAAATCTTTTGAGATGTTCTAGAGACTGTCTGGAAAACTCCAAAGTTTGTTCGAAGTAAGAAGACTTCATTCGGAATTTGAATTTTGGGAAGTCAAAAATATGCATTTAACCAAAGTGACAATTAAAGAATTCAAAAGCAAATACAGAAAAGTTCCATGGTTAAAAAAAAAAAAAGTTATTTTATTATTTAGAAGGCTATGTTTTCTTAGGTAATCAAAGATCTGATAAAGATGATGTGAAGTACAGCAAATTATTTTGGTGAGACACAAAATCTTTGCTTTCTAGGCAAATTACTTAAAAGGTAAAGAAAATCCCTTGTTTACAATTTCTTATTAAGAACAGGCCAGTAATCTAAAAAACAAAACAAAACAAAACAAAAACCCTGTCATTTTAACAAAGAAAAAAAAAAAACAAGTTCTAATTTTGCACAGGTGTATTATTTGATACTAAAACTTATTAAAAAATAAATCAATTCCAATCTTAGGCAGCTTGATCACACATCAAAATCCCTTCTCAAGATTCAATTTCCATAAACCTACATTTTTAAATAATCATTTATATTTTATCCTACTTTTTCATTTTTCTCATTCAGAAAAAATCAGTTATTTTATTTTAGGACAAAATAACTCTCTTTTTCCTTTAACAAAACACATCTCTATATCTTATATATTTTCTTACAAAAAACACATGCTACTTTCCATAGAGATGTTTCTCTTATCATTTCTAGTAATTTTAATTACATATATTAATCAGCACTCTTAACCCTGAGAATCCTTAACTGCTAGTGAAAGCTTAAAAGAAAGCAACTGTGGACTGGCTAATTTATAAATATCTTTCATAATTTCTAGAAGTATATTTTTCTTCATGGTAAATTTTTCAGTGTGGCACAAAACACATATACTAATAGACCCAAGTATCTTTAGTTCCTCTAAAAGGAAGCCAAAAGTGGATGAACTTATGTTTCAGTAATTAATGTTTCATGTTTTAATCTTACTTGGAAATGATCTAGTTGAACATCCACCACTTAACATTATCTATCTATTGATCTACTGATCTTTCATATATCTATTTAAACAAAATAGAACTTGTGGATTCAAGAGCTGCATGCAAGGGAGTGGAGCTCAAATCTGAGAATGACTTACCCAGGGCTTTTGGTAATGAGAGGAGCAATGAACTCAAAGATTTCAGCAGCGGTCTCCTGGGTACATCTCATTGTCCTATAGCAGTCAGCTTCTGACCCCATCCTCATCACCAAAAACTGTTAAAATAGGATCACAGGAGACATTTAGGTGATGAAAAGTTTAGTTCACACTTCATGAAGCAGACAGTCTTAATTTAGAGAACTGTCAAATGGGCAGAAGGAAGAAGTTTTTATAGGATAAAGAATAAAGAACAAGGAAGAGAAAAATAGGAAATATCTGACTGACTGGGATCACACAATCAACCTTATTTGGGTGAGAAAGCCCAGAGTTGGCTCGGTTAGGAGATGGGCTGGCTGGATTTGCTGTGTATCAGGTCAAGGAGAGTATTTACAGGGACACAAAAGTTATTTGTTTTAATTTTCTGATACAGCGCACTGGGCGGGAGCGGCTCCATCTTGGACCTAGAAAGTTATTTCAACACCAGGTACCCATTTTCAATAGCTTCTGGTTTACCTCTTGAGGTTTGTTTGTTTGTTTTTCAAATTCATAAATAGTCTTACTTCCTCCTATTATTAAACCTAGATTTTTTTTTAAAGATTTTATTTGACAGAGAGAGACAGCAAGAGAGGGAACACAAGCAGGGGGAGTGGGAAAGGGAGAAGCAGGCTCCCCACTGAGCAGGGAGCCTGATGCAAGACATGATCCCAGGCCCTGGGATCATGACCTGAGCCGAAGGCAGATGCTTAACGGCTGTTTTGATTTCTTAAAATATGTCCATACCAGTTCACTTCATAGAGTTAGCTATCAATCTTTAAGCTGCTTATTACTCTGTAATATACCTTTGTATTTTTTCAACCTCTCATAGTTGAGTATTGGGGTTATTTCCTATACATTTCTACTGCAAAATTACTGCAATAATAAAAAAAAAAAACCCTTGTGCATATATAGTTTTGTCTTATTGAATGTTTTTCTCCCATGTAAATGGCTAAAAATTGTATTGTTGACTGCAAATGCGTAGGCAGTTTTGTTATTATTGCAAAATTTCCCTCCTAATGTTATAACATTTCATATTCCATCAAAGATACAGGAGAGTGATCTTTTGTTTACAAATTTATTTCCCTTTCTTTTAACCATTGCTATGATAGTAGAGTGTCTGGAATTTGGTAGCTATTAAAAAGGCGGTTCTCATTCTAAAAACCTTCACCATTTACTTCCAAACCTTTTCCAACAACATGTAAAGTAAATTGTATGTTGTATTTTATTTAAAGATTTTTAGGACTATATTAGAAAGAGAATGAATGAATTTCTTAGAAGCACATTTCAAAATATTTCTTTAATTATCAAACAATATTTTAAAAATCATTTACTAATGAGTATTTTCTTCCACTACACAGGAATTCAATCAAAAACCTTGGGATTATGGTATACAAATCACTGTAACTTTGATCATACACATAAAGAGATGGTAATAATCACGAGCTATTTGTAGAACCATGATTTGAATATAAACTTGAAAATGAGAAAAAATACATCTACCATAAGCACACAACAGCCTTCTTAAGGCTTTTGTCAGAAATGACCAAGGAGACACAAGTCCCAAGATACTGCTGCTTAAGAAATGAATTATCCACTGCATGCTGAATGATGAAGAGTAATCAGGTAGGACATACATCAAGAAGCCTTTGCACTGGGATGCTAACAAAGTGTGTTATCCTGCAGCACTAAATTCCAAAGTAAACTAACAACCTGTTAAGCAATGGTGCTTTCAAACTTCCTTAATGTCTCTGAAATGAGGGCTGAACGCATTTTTGAAATCCATCGCCTTGAACAGTTTCATCTATACTTCTTGGTTGTTCTATTGAATTATAACAGGAGAGACAAGATCATTAATAATGATATCCTAGATATTGACAGCCTGCCATGATTTAACTAATACTTGCTGCAATGGTCACAGGCAAACATGGAATAAACATTTACCTGAGTGCACTGGATAGGTCTTTCATTAGAACACTGGTTAAACAACTAGCTCATATTTTATTACATTCATTTTTCTAGTATTTCTAGTATTTTTTTGTCAAGATAACTGTCTAGGCCCAAGACAATGTCCCTCCTGACTGGGGTGCCATGTCAGCAAACTGAAACTTAGATAACCTTCATGGCCCTGTAAACGTTCCACTTGACCAGAAACAGTAAATCCTGCCAGCTAATCCTCACATAACTCTGGGCCTTCTTACCCCAACCAGGTTGACAATGTGGCCCCTGCCAATTGCATATTTTCTATTTTTCTCCTCCGGTTTTTATTCTTTATCCTATAAAAGTTTCTTGCCTTCTGGTGTGCCTAGGTGGCTCAGTTGGTTAAGCAACCAACTCTTGATTTTTGTTCAGGTCATGATCTCAGGGCATGAGATCCAACCTGGAGTGGAGCCCTGAGTCTGGCTCCACACTCAGCAGGGAGTCTGCTTGAGATTCTCTCTCTCCCTCTGCTTCTCCCCCCACTTGTGTGTTCTCTCTCTCTCTTTCTCTTTCTCAAATAAATAAATAAATCTTCTTAACAAAAAGTTCCTTACCTTCTGCTCCATTCTTCTCTGAAAGGGGACTGTTTGATTAATGAAGCATTAAATGAAGTTTGTTTGTATCACCTAAATTGTCTTCTTTAATCATTTTAATAGTGGGGTGGAGGGAATTGAGAATGGTGGAAGGAAAGGGAGATAGAACTATGACTTTCCTGAGTAAACAAGTGAACCTGTCCATATTATATGATATTGGCTTCTGAACCAGGTTTTATATACAAAAAATTAATTAAGTAAAAAAGAATGAAAATGTAAACCCTAAATATGAATATAAACAAAAATAAAGGAACACTGCTTTATATGAAATATAAACTGCACAGGAAAAAATACAACTTTTGAGCAGAGTGTACTAACTGTACAAATTTAGTAGAACATATTCTAAGTAAAAAAATAACTGAAATTAAAGTTTAATTTCCCTTAGTTAATAGTAGTATTGAAATGCTCTAGTAATTCTGTATTTCTGTATAAATTTTAGAATTGAGCAAATGAGTAAATATATTTCAAGCCAGGATTGTCACTGTGTAGCAAGGTAAGAGTATGGAAGAAATGGGGAAGATAAGGAGAAAACTCTGTAGTGCTGGATTTGAACTGGAAGTTTCCATATAAGCTTATGTATATGTTCCCTCATTTGGTTAAACTGCGTAGAAGCAGAACATTTCAGTACAATAGGCACAATAAATTTTTAGATCTTGGTTTCTAAATACCATTTCCACTTAAGAAAACCAGAGCCCCATGGACAAATGGATGATACAGGCGCAGACCAGACAGTACATATTGAGCTTGCAACATCTAGTTGTCCAAGAAAGGAAGTGGGGAGAAAAAGAGGAAGGAATACACTAATTGGACATATCAGGAGGAGACATTCTTTTTGGACAAATTTAGACAAGAAAAAGCACTGAAAAGAAATCTTACAATGGATTAAGATATACTGACTCTAAAAGAATCCATAAATCTATAACAATACTCACAAAAAAATAAAGGAAAAGGGGGAAAAAAGGAGAAGGCAAGATGGAGGGAGAAAGGCTCATCTTCACAGAAAAATGTGAGAAGGAATGAAGGTAAAAAAAACAAACAACTAAACAAGACATGATTTTCAACCATGAATTATAAATGATTTTGGCAAGGACCATCAAAAGATACTGAATTTTGGGGGGCAAACGAAGATTAAGGGACAAAATAGTCACATCATCTCCATGTATCACTCCATTAACTATATGTTAATAACAAAGACAAAAGAGAACTTTTTACGTGAGGATTCTGACAGTCAGAATCTTAATTATTGGGACAGACTGATATGTCTTCTGATGTAAAGTAACAGAAAATATACACGGTGTCCCTGATATAATAATTGTTCCCAAATGTCCAACCTAAGTCTAATCATAAGAAAAGAATTAGCAAATCTAAATTGTGAAATAGCGAGATGATGACTACACCAATTTGTTAATGTTCATTCTACAGTTATTTATGAAGCACCCACTATGTGCCAATTACTGGTCTAGGCAGAGAGCCTGTAGAAAGAACACATACCTTCTCAGCACTTATCACTTTACTTCAAAAAGTGGGCAGGATAAAAAGCTGGTAAGAATAATCTTTAGATTGCGTGCTGACAGAAGATCCTTCTGGAGAAATATTTGAGTAGGATCCAAGAGAAGTGAATGGTGCCATGTGACCCACACGGGGGGCAGGGGGGGAGAATGCTTGGCACAACTGAGGAGTAACAAGCAAGCTGTTTAACATAACCACAGTGGGTTGAGGAAGGAGGAAAGTGGTAAAGAATGAGGTTGCCAGGAACCATTTAATGTGAGACAATTCATTTAAAACATGGTAGCGTATCTGGATTTTATTCTAAGTATAATGGGAAAGTTGGGAAGAAACATGCCTGCCCACAAGACATGTATATCTTAGAGATAAAGATTATTTGCTTGCTAATTTTTATCTTATTTACTGAGAAGAGAAAATTAAGATACACTTTACATCTCTTAAAACATTTACTTTATGTAGATTTATGCGAAATACCTTGAGTCAACTCTTTAACTCTTATGCCATTATTATTAGAGAGCCACAAAAGAGTCTGAAGAATTCTTAAATGGGACCATTGTATTGGAAACACAGATGGAACCTAGCGTAGGATAACATGTGAGTTTTTAGCATAATATATTGTTTCAAACTACTCCCAAACCTCTCAAGAAGGCCCTTGCTGATTCATCTTTTCACTTATACACATTGTATCTGAAATTGTCAGAAATTTCAGCTGAGTCATTGTTCTATCAGTCTAATTTAAGGTATTAAAAAAAAAACCCTCCAAATTATGTCACAGTGGAAAAAAAGAGTATGTGACAGCCTTGAATGAAATATAATAAATGGCCACTAGTGTTTGAAGGGGGTGGGGGCAGGTCTATTCTACCATATTCTACCAAGCACCTCATCTGCTAGTGCAGGCGATTTGGGAGCTGCTGGCAGGGGAGGAATTGAAAAATCTCTGAAAATGCTTAATTTCATTTTCAACTTAAGTAGCCGGAGCCTACTCAAAGACATAGTCCCTAGAGTGAAATTTTGCAGCTGAGAAATTCTTTCAAATCTTTCCCATTCTGCTTCTAACATTCCTTACAGCAAGAAATAGGCATTTTGGTTCAGTTCTTGTTTTAGTCACATCTGAGGGAAGAAAATCCTGCTGATGTTCCCTCCTGTCTGTCTTTACTTATGTCTCTATCACTGTTCCTAACGGTGCTCTCTATTCCAGATGGACGTGCCAGTCCATTTACGAGTTCTTCTGAGGGCTAACGTTGCCCTTGATCCTCTTATGGAATTTTGCTGAAGTCAGTGGTAACTACATGACTGGATCAAAGTGGACTATATGGCCCCATGAGTTTACTATGAATTCAAACTCTTTGAAAGAAAACAACAAAAGGCCAGAGGAATGAGGAAAAATGTGGTGAAATGGTCTCAGATGAAAGCTGGAAGCAAATGAAGGACAACACACAGACACATATTGCAATAAACGACCCTATTTGTGAAGATACAGAAAAGGTAGCAAATGTAGTCACACTTTAAAATAAGACTGGTGTTCAACCAGACTGAAGCAGGAAGAAATAGAAAATTGGAACAGACCAATTAGCAGCAATGAAACTGAATCAGAAATCAAAAAACTCGGAACAAACAAGAGTCCAGGACCAGACAGCCTCACAGATGAATTCTACCAAAATTTTAAAGAAGAGTTAATACCAATTCTTTTCAACCTATTTCAAAAAAAACAGAAGAGAAATGAAAGCTTTCAAATTCATTCTATGAGGTCAGCATTACCCCCATGCCAAGGCCAGATAAAGGCACTACCAAAAAAAAAAAAAAAAGAGAGAGAGAGAGAATGGACTAAAGGCCAATATCTCTGATGAACACAGATGCAAAAATTCTCAAAATAATACTAGCAAAACAAAATCAATAGTACATTAAAAGTCATTCACCACAATCAAGTGGGATTTATTCCTGGGATGCAAAGGTGGTTCAATAATCACAAATCAATCAGTATGATACATCAACAAGAGAAAGGATAGAAACCATATGATCATTCCGATAGATGAAGAAAAAATATCTTACAAAGTACAACATCCATTCACAATAAAAACCCTCAACAAAGTAGGGATAGAGAAAAAATACCTCAACATCATAAAGGCCATATACAAAACAAAAAACAAAAAACCAAAAAAAAAAAAAAAAAAAACCAAACACAAAAACCCACAGTTAATATCATCCTCAATGGGGAAAAACTGAGAGCTTTCCCCCTAAGGTCAGGAACAAGACAAGAATGTCCATTCTCAACACTGTTATTCCACATAGTACTGAAAGTCCTAGCCACAGAAATCAAAAAACAAAAGACATGCAAATTGGTAAGGAAGAAACAAAATTTTCACTATTTGCAAATGATATAATACTCTATATAGGAAACCCAAAGACTCCACGAAAAAACTACTAGAACTGATAAATGAATTCAGTAAATTTGCAGAATACAAAACCAATATACAGAAATCTGTTGCATTTTTAATACATCAATAATGAAGCAGCATGAAGAGAAATTAAGAAACCAATCTCGGGGTGCTTGGGAGGCTTGGTCAGTTAAGGGTCTGACTCTTGACTTCAGCTCAGGATACAGCCCTGCTTTGGGCTCCATGCTCGGCATGGAGTCTGCTTGAGATTTTCTCTCTCTCTTTCCCTCTGTCCCTACCCCTGCTCACACAAGCCCTAAATAAACAAAATCTTAAGAAAAAGAAAAAAAATCTCATTTACAACTGAACCAAAAATAATAAAATATCAAGGAATAAACTTAACCAAAGAAGTGAAAGACCTGTACTCTGAGAACTATAAAACACTGATGAAAGAAATTAAAGATGAAACAAAGAAATGGAAAGATGTTCCATGCTCATGGATTATAGAACATATACTGCAAAAATGTTTATACTACCCAAAACGATCTATACATTTAATGCAATCCCTATCAAAATACTAACAGCATTTTTCAAAGAACTAGAACAAACATTCTTAAAATTTATATGGGACCACAAAAGACCCTTAATAGTCAAAGCAATCTTGAAAAAGAGAAACAAAACTGGAGATAACACAATTCCAGACTTTAATTTATACTAAAAGTCTGTAGTAAGTAAAACAGTATGGTACTGGCACAAAAACAGACATACAAATCAATGGAGCAGAACAGAAAACACAGAAATAAAACCAAAATTATATGGTCATTTAATCCTCAACAAAGGAGGCAAGAATATGCAATGGGAAAAAGACAGTCTCTCCAACAAATGGTGTTGGTAAAACTGGACAGCTACATGCAAAAAGAATGAACCTGGACCATTTTCTGACACCATACACAAAAACAAATTCAAAATGGATTAAAGACCTAAATGTGAGAGCTGAAACCATAAAAATCCTAGACGAGAACACAGGCAGTAATTTCTGTGATGTCAGACATAGCGACATTTTTCTAGATATGTCTCCTGAGGAAAATGAAATAAGAGCAAAAATAAACTACTGGGACTGCATCAAAATAAAAAGCTCCTGCACAGTGAAGGAAATAACAAAACTAAAAGGCAACCTACAGAATGGGAGAAGATATTTTCAAATGACATATCTGATAAAAGGTTAGTATTCAAAACATATAAAGAAGTGATACAACTCAACAACCAAAAAATAAATAATCCAATTAAAAGTATGCAGAAGATATGAACACACATTTCTCCAAAGAAGACATCCAGATGCCCAAAGGGCACATAAAAACTGCTCAGCATCTCTCATTATCAAGGAAATGCAAGTCAAAACTACAATGAGATGTTACTTGATACTTGTCAGAATGGCTAAAAGAAAAAGCACAAGAAACATCAAGTGTTGGCAAGGATATGGAGAAAAAGGAACTCTCGTGCAGTGTTAGTGAGAATGCAAACTGGCACAGTCACTGTGGAAAACAGAATGGAGATTCCTCAAAAAGTTAAAAACAGAACTACCCTATGATCCAGAATTAATTCCCAACTAACCAGAGAAAGTTCTGAGATTTTCTTTTACCTATAAAAATCAGTAAAACTTTCTGGGTTACAGATTTATCTTCTTATAAAGATAAATAACAATTTGCATACTGGCAGGTATATTTTGAGTTTATCTTTATTGTTGTGAGTGTTTTGGTAGCTTTCTTACAATTCTTGAGTTAAAAGTATCTATAGAATAATCTTAATTCCCTGGTTAGTGCCTTTTCTAAAGGAAGGTTGTTTCCTCATGTGTGAAGTGTGAGTTCTGCATAATAACTTGGTTGAATACAATTACACTCATTTTAGTAGTACAAAATCTTCAGGAAAAAAATACGCTATAGAAAATTTCAACAATTATTGAATTTAGACTGTGAGTGGAGGCTACTGTTAATTTTACTACTCAGGACAGAGAATTGATTACCAGGAAACAAATAAGCCGATAAGCAAAGAAACAAACAAAAAGTAACAACTAAAACTTGTTGCCTTCATCCTATTTTATCATAAAATTGAAGAGTGGTAGACATGATTTTCATATAGGACTAGGTAATAGGACACTGCAGTTTTTCCATACTTCAATCATCCACTCTAGAAGTGCATAGTTCATGGTCTCTGAGATTTTATCCATAACTCATTATATTCCCAATCCAATTTTCTTGAGTGAACATACTTCAGAGTGCCCCACATCCCTGATCTCCAGTAGGCATTACAGTGAATCACAGACTGAACTTCATCACCAGCTAGCCTCAAAATTGCCCAAGGGAGTGTGGTTTTATAGGTATAAACATGGTTCCTTGTTCAAAAGCCGTTTCCCCACCATTTGATAGTTTGCCTGAAATGCCACATTAGAATTCATTCCTTTCAGGCTGAATTATTTCAATCTCCAAAGAATTCTCTATTAAAATGCAGATATGGCTAGGAGATTAAACACCTAAGGTTAATTTCTGAAAATCAACAAATATTTTGGGAGACTGAGAGCAAGATGTGAAAAGGATGAAATAAAGAATATGGCCTGAACTAATAAATGGGCTACTGAGGCACAGGAGAATGGAGAGACCAACTGAAGGGAGGATGGAAGGGCCTACTTCATAAGAACTTCATCATACTTCATCAACTTCATAAGAACACACACTGAAATGGAAGAAGAACTGAAACTAAAGGAAGAAACCTACTAATAGTTTCAAATAAATATCTTAGGGCAGTGTTTGCAAAAAAAGTTGTTCTCAGAAAATTTGTTCATGAGATTAAATAGGCAAAAAATCATTCTTGTACAATTAAGTTTGAGTAACCCTCACACTATGCCTCCTTCCTTTAGCTTCATGATGGATATAATTATGTCAAGGGTTCTGAGGAGTTCATAGTAAAAATGGGTGTCTGTGTTTAACTCAGATTTCCGAAATTTATGTACCACGAGCTTTTTTCTTTAACTGATGCATATTTAGAAAATTGACACCACGCAAATACCAATATCATCACGATAAGCATCTGACATATACTGGGAAGTAACTTGCTTGAGAATGAATCAAAAGGACTACATTTAAGTTCTGGTTTCATTAGAACATGTATCTGTGACCTCCCTAAGCTTTAGTTTATGTGTCAATTAATGGGAAAATATTTTTTTCTTTAGACATCCCTCACATGATTATTATAAGGACTCAGGAAAGTACCTAATAAACTAGAAAATATAAAGGGGTAATTTTGACTTCATACTAGGCACCACCTATTCTGAAGACAATCAGGACACCATAAAACCCAACCAACAGACCCAAGTGCAGGGTTGAAGTTCCAAATGAAACAGTTCCTACCAGAACAAATTCCTGAATCAAAATAAATTAATCCAGTAAGCATAACACCTGGGTAGCAGGAAATCTCTTGGTCATCCCAGGAGATGCTTCTTACCATAGTAATGGTGTTTCATTATTCCCGAATGGACAAATTTATGAGAGACTTACTTAATAGATATCAATGGCATGTAGTCCCAAACTGAAAAAAAAATATATAATTTTTTCTTTAAGAAACTATTTTCGCTTCATAAGTCACCTAATAAGGGAAGCAAGAAATTAGTAACTCCTTTAAGTGAAAGTTGGAATAGACCCATGGACTAGAGTCCATATTGCATTGACAGTATAACTGATTTGGAATATTAATTTCCATTTGGTTTAATCATCTGACATTGAGACTGGGAATCAGAAAGAAACTAAGAAGTGAGAGATTTTCTTGTGGAATGGTACGGATTTCCTGAGGGAAGGGTAACAAGTGTCACAGGACAGATTTACAGAGAGATGTGTGATACAAACTGAGCACAGGAGAGCCAACTCAGTAGTGGATGGACAGTTCCCTGGAATATTCTCCTTGTGCAGGCCCAGCTTTAGAGGTGCCTTCTCTTGTGTAACTATAAAAGAAAGTTCATGTAGACTGCAACCTTAAAGTATGTTCCTCCTATAGCATAATCCCTTAGATCACAATAAAGTTGATGCTTAATGAGTAAAGGAAACTACTGGATCAAGAGGACTGAGGAAGTAGATATGCTCCAGCTCTTCAGAAGAAAAGAGATTTTAGTACCTGTTTTGTACTATGGCTTAAATTAACTCATAAAATTCAGTGAGAGTGGAGAGGAATTTGATGTTAGAAGCAAGAGAGATAGCATATGAAGAAAGACTATTTTGATCGCTCTACTGTTTGGAGAAAGCCATTCTTTAAGAAGAGAAAAACAGGACGTCAAGTATTTTCTAATTTGTACTGCCATAACACGATACAGGGGAAAATTCAATAGTTTTTGATACATGGAAAAGAGCATGCTGTGCACTATAAACTTGGAAAAGTTTATTTCTATTGGAAATGAAGGAAAAAAGGAAGTGATGGCAAATGTTACTGTTGTTGATTGACTAAAATAAAATGACATTGATTAGAAAAAATATGTGAAATAACGAAGCATGGCATATTAAAAGCAAGCATAAGATTAATGCTAGATTAAAAGATGCACACATAAAATATTCTTGACTTATCAGTGATCAGAGAAGAAAATGGATCTATGTAAAATTGAACTATAAATTATCAAGAGAAACTACAGAACAATATCATTTATGAATATAGATGCAGAAGTCCTCAACAACATAACAGCAAAACAATTCCAGGAACATATAAAAATGATTGTACACTGTGATCAGACAGGATTTGTCCCAGGAATGTCAAGTGAGTTTAACATCTGAAAATCAATCATTGCAATAAACCATATTAATACAAAAAAGGACAAAAAACATTTGATAATCTCAAAATATACAGAAAAAGCATTTGACAAAGTCCAACACTTTTTCATGATAAAAGGATAAGTAAACTAGCAACAGAAGGGACTTTCTTCTACCTGATATATGGCACATAAGAAAAGCCCACAGCTATCATCCTCAACAGTGAAACTGAGTGTTTTTTTCATCTGAGATAAGGAACAGGATGTCTGGTCCCTCCATTTTATTCAACATTTCATTGGAGTTCTACCCAGGGCAATTAGAAGAGAATATAATATAGAAGCATTCAGATTGCAAATAAATAATTATCTTTATTTGCAGATGACATGATCTCATATGTAGGAAAACACTATCAAACTATTAAATAAGTTCAACAAGGTTCCTATGCAATGTTCAACATAAAAATATTTTTATTTATATACACTAGCAGTGGATAACCCAAAAACAAACTTAAGAAAGCAAACCATAACAGACTCTTAACTATAAGAAACAAACTGAGGGTTGCTGGAGGGGAGATGGGTGAGAGGATGGGGTAACTGGGTTGATGGGCATTAAGGAGGGTAATGGAAGTAATAAGCACTGGGTCTTGTACGCAACTAACGAATCACTAAATTCTACTTCTGAAACTAATAATATAGTACACGTTAATTAAATTGAAATTAAATAAAAAATTTTTAAAAGTCAATTCACAACAAAAATAGAATATGTAGAAATAAATTTAACAAAACAAGCACAAGACTTACCGATCGAAAATTATAAAACCTCATAGAAAGAAATTAAAGAGTTAAATGAATGGAAAGGCATCTCATGTTTATAGCCTAGAAGATTTAATATTGTTAAAGAAGACAATACTCCACACCAACACTCCAATTTATACACAGATCCAATGCAACCATTCTCAAAATCCCCGTTGCCTTTTTAAAAGTAATTTGACAAGAGAATTCTAAAATTTATGTGAAAATGCAAAGGATTCAGAATAGCCAAAACAATCTTAAAAAATAGTGAAATTGAATGATTTGCACTTCCCAATTTCAAAATGTCATGCAAATTAGCAGTAATCAGAAAGATGTGACATAAAGACAGACATTCATCAAAGGAATAGAAAATGAGATTCCAGAAATAAGCTTCATATTTATGGCCAATTGACTTTTTTTCTTTTTTTTTTAATTGTCAATTAACTTTTGATTAGGGTACCAAGAAAATTCAATGGGGAAAGAGTAGTGTTGGTGTTTTGACAACTGCATATTACATATGAAAGAATGAAACTGGACCCCTGTCTCACACCATATATCATAATAAACTCAAAACTGAGCACAGATATAAGCAGAAGAGTTAAAATTCTAAAACTCGTAAAAGAAAACATGGGAGTGATCTTTTTGTCTTTGGGACAAATGATATTTTCTTAGATATGATATCAAAAACATAAGCAACAAAAGGAAAAAAAATGGTTACACTGGGCTTCATCAAAATTAGGAAACTTTGTACTTCAAAGGACACCATTAAGAAAGTGAAAAGACAATCCGCTGAATAGAAGACAATTTTCAAATCATATATCTGATAAGGGATTCACACACAAGTTATATGAAGATGTCATAATAAAAATGCCATAATAAAAAGAAAACTCACTATAAAATAGGCAATGGATCTGAATAGACCTTCATCCTAAGGAGGTATACAAATTGTCAATAAGCACAAGAAAAGATGCTCAACATCACTAGTCATCAGAGAAATGTGAATCAAAACCTCACTGATACACTATTTCATGTCTACTAAGATGGCTAAAATAAAAGAAAAAGATAACAGAAATTGAAGGTTGTAGAGAAACTGAAGCCCTGATACATTACTGGTAGGATTGTAAAACAGTGCAGCCACTTTACAGCACAGTGTGATAGTTTCTCAAAATCCTAAGCATATAGTTACCTTATGGTTAGGTGACCAGAAATTCCACTCCTAGGAATGAACCCAAGAAAGAGAAATAAAAAACATGTCCACCTAACAAGTTACAAAAGAGTATTCATAGTAGCATTATTCATAATAACCAAAAAGTAGAAACAATCCACATATCCATCAATTGATGAATGATAAAAAACCAAAAATATATGATGACATATAATTTGGCAATACAAATCAATGATGTATTGATACATACTTCAACATGGATTGACCTTGAAAGCATTATATGTTAGGTGAAGGGAGTCAATCACAAAAGAACATATGTAAAATTATATTTAAAGGAAATGTCTAGTGACATTTCCAGAGATAGTAACTAGTTCAGTGGCTTTCAGGGTTTAAGGGAAGGGGAACTAGAGTGTGGCTGCTAATGGGTGTAGGATTCTGTTTGGGGTAACGGAAATACATTAAAATTAGATATTGAGAATGATTTAGTAACTCTGAATATGCAAAAAAAACCAGTTGTACAGTTTATCAGGGTGAATTTTCTGGTAAGAAATTTATACCTCAACATAGTTGTTCTAAAAATTATCAAGAAAAATTAAATTCTGAAATAAAAATGTCAGAAGTCTCAATTATTGGTAATGATTTTTGGTATTTATTTTGTGTTTTCATAGCAAGTACTTTACTAAATATTTCATTTAATCATTGTAACATCTAATAGACATGAGAATAGGAGGTATGGGCCCTTATGGGCTATATTCTGCCTCTTGCAAAATTTATATGCTGAAGTTCTAACCCCTAATGCCTCAAAGTGACTGTATTTGAAGACAGAATCTTCACAAAATTAAGTTAAAATGGCATTGTTAGAATGGGTCCTAATTCAATATGACTTATATCCTTATTACCAGAGTAAATTTGGGCACAAACACACAGAGGGAAGACTGTATGAAGACACAGGGAGAAAATGACCACCTAAATGCTAAAAAGAGAGGGCGGGGAAAGAACCAATCCTGCCTACACCTTCATCTTGGACTTTCAGCCTCCAGAACTATGAGACGATACATTTCTGCTGTTGAAGCTTCTCTGTCTGTGGTACTTTGTTACAGCAGTCCTAACAGAATAACACACCCAATTTACAGGCAAGCAAACTGAACTAAGAAATGACCTATGAAAGACCCACTCATTCATTTACTACAGTATATCCTCTTAAGGTGGCACTAATTAGAGCAAGCATTGACTTGAGAAATTACATAAAGCTTCCATACAAAATTACAGAGGACATAATTTGGCCTTGGCTGATTCACTACAGAGATGGACAGTCTCAGTTAAGGGTTTCTTGCCCTCTTATCCATCTTACTCTAAGGTGTGATTCGGATGTGAGTTCACAATAGCCCTAGAAACATGATGATTCATAGCAGGATAAAACCAGGAACAAGCAGCCGTTTATGAGGAAATAAGCTCAGATTTAAAGACAGGCTGTGGCAATAAACAACTCTCATGTCTATAAACGCTGGGGGGAAAGATGACTAATTTGATACATATTTTTTTTTTCCTCCTCCAACATAGTGTTATTTTACCATAGACAGAAAGCCTCCCTTCAGAACTGTCAAGTGGGAAGTTAGGAGATCCTGAGCTTCTTATGATTGAAAGACTAAATGTATTATTTGTCTGAGTAGTCAGTGAAGACAAGATGTTCAAGCAAATACCAGATTTAGTTATATCATCTAGAAAGGAATTTTTGTTTCTTTATGATTTATGGCTGATCCCTGTGACCTGTATGTATAGAAACTGTGCAGTAGGTAATTCTCAAGTGTTATTCTGCAAAAGCCAACCTTATAACCTGATCAAAATATTTGCTCTGATTCTCTGTAGAGAAATACATGGATCTTGAAGTTGAGTAAATTAGCAAGAAGTTAGTTTTTCTTTTATATCTGCAAATTCTTTGACTTTGACATTTAGAAAATGTATTAGAAATATTATATTAAATATGTATCTGGAATATATATTATATAATATGCTAATTAATAATATATAGTGCATAGTTTATATAATATATAAACATATATATGGTTGGTTACTGGAAAACCCTTTGTTGGGGGAAATTACTTGTCATATTCCTGCCATTAATATATTTATATTTCAAAAGGAAGATAAAGAGATTAGCATGTATTCACTGCAAAGAAAAATGCCTTATATCTTATTTTAGTCTCATAATAATACTCTGAGAGAGATAATATCATTAACCTCTTTTATAAATGGTTGAAATTAAGAATCATAAATATTAAGTGAATTGTCAAATGTCATACATAGGCCTAACCAAGTGATATGGACTGAATTCAAACTCTGTCATTCTGATTTAATGTGCATGTTTTTAAAAAAATCAACTACATAATTTTCCAATTAAAAATGTTTAGCTTAACAAGATTCCAATGAGTATTACTTGTATCTACAATAATTGTTATGGTAATGCAACACTTTGAAAGGAATGGATCTGAGTCTTCACTCCTGTGAATTTAAGTCATTCCAGGCTGCATCTCAAATCCTTCTGTGTTTGATCTGGACATTTGCACACAGCGTGCATTGTGCTTGAAGGAAAACACTGTAGCTTAGCATGTGTCATAGAACACTGACTCATCACAGGTGAGTTTCCTTCTTCCCTTCTCTATAACTTTTAAATTCATCAGTAGGCATTTGGAAATAGCAGAGCTTTTCCTCAGGATGAATTTTAGAGAATCTTATAGAACAAAAGATTACCATTTGACTCTTTCTAAAAAGAGGGATTTGGTTATCTGGTGGATGAAATTCTTTGTAGAATAAAGAGATGTACTATGAGCATAGTAGATATTCATTAAAATGAATTGATTTAATTGTGAAAACTGTGACACTATAGGACAGAGGCCAACAATTTCATATTGTACTCTGAGGACAGTAAGTAAACCAGCTATCACTTTAATATTATTATTATATAAGTTAAATCAAAACCACTTAGAAATGTAGGATATTAAATATGGAAATACACAGAAATCATATAACTCAAACATGCTCCTTTATAGAAAAGTGGAAATTAAAGTATGCACCACTATATATAAAGAAAATCTACAGCTAGTAAGTAAAATGACTCATGGTTCTAATCCACACTATCGAACTCATAGTTCTGCTGGTGGAGACCAGCCTTTCTGTGAACAAATGCATTTCTGTTAGTACCAACAATAGTCACAGTCAATAAAGATTAGATTGATTCCCATGAAAATATCTTTGTACTGAGCTCTTTCAGAAAAAGGAGGAAATGAAAAAAAAATGCATGAAACTTCTTTCTAAGTTTTGTTCCCTAGAAAATAAAAACCATCTTTCTAAAGTAGTGGGGTTTTTTTTGTTGTTGTTGTTTTGTTTTTGTTTGTTTAAGCACTGGGTAAAAGTATTACCAAGCTTATGACACATGAATAAAATATCCCAATACTCAGGTCAGCTGTTACATTTGTAAGAATAATGTATCAAGTTGCCATGTTTTTCTGGACTACTCCCACTTTCCATCCCAACCGTATTTCTTTACCCCATCTTATCTAAACTGTTCTATTGGCATTAGATAGCATGTCTATCTTCAGTAAGGAGTTTCATCAGCCCACTAACATTCAAAGGAAGAAATAAGAATATGTATTGGTTTTGTCTGGTATTTTGTTTTGTTGTTGTTTTTATAATCAATGAAATAAAACCCTTTGGTAGCTTTTTTAATTTTTTTTTTTCATTTGACAATGGATCAGTCATTGCATATAATCCAGTGGATTTTTTAAACAACCTACAGAAAAGACTGTAAAAGTTACCTAACAGTTTTTATTTTGTATAAACCACCCCATACTGGGATTAATAAAGTCATATTTGATGGAAACACAGAAAGAAATGAGCCCTCCTGAAAAATATTGTAACAACCACCCAGTTTCCCATAAGGCTATTGGCATCCATAATAAGTGTAAGGTGGTTGCTTTTCTTTGCTTTTAGTAGTAAAAATAATGGGGCTCTTGCTGCAATAGGGAAAGAAAGCTCTGTAATATCTCCCAAGATATGAGTAATAAGTAAGGAGGAGATTCAGATGGGCCAATGGTTCACTAGGGCTTGATCTGGAAAGAACATTAGTTTATCAATTCATCTCTCCTATTGCAATTATTTTCGAATGCAATTATTTTCTAATGTTACATTTCAGTTTTCAGAGTCCTTTTTTCGTTTTTTAATCAATCTGGTTATACAACTGCTAGCACAGGCACATGCTAACGCAAAAATACCATTTTCTAGGCATTTAGTGTTTCTTTAGCTTGAAAGTCACAGGAACTAGTACAGGGGTAGAATAATAAAATCAGTTGTGCTTATAAAGTTATAAAATGTTCTTACTTGTAAAGCACGCAGAGTCAAGACCTGGAAATAGGAGAACAGACATCTCAACATTTATTTTGGCTTTTAGTTTCAACAACTTTAGGCAATCTAATTTACATTATTTCTAATGCTGCTGTGAAATAACAGTGATTTTGATTTTTTTGTTTTTGTTTTTTTTCTTCCCTTCCAAGTCACCCTCTAGTGGAGGTCCTAATGAACCATGAAATGATTTATGAGAGAAAACTATAAGAAATTAGATTCCTGGCTAATTCCTTCACTGGGTAATTTATAAAGCCTTCTTTCTTGATCAGTGACTGGTAAATCTTAGTTGTTTAAAGAAGGACCTTAGGACGTATATAGTATCCAGAGAAATGGACTTACTTGTCAATGCACTCCCCAGATTTAAAATTCCTTCATGTCAAAGGAACACACAGAAGCAGAAAACAAAGAAACTGAAGTATTAAGTCATTTGTCAATATGCAAAGAATCAAAAACAGATAATCCTGTACCATTAACATGCTTTCTCTCTCACACAAGACTATAAAATACTTAAAAGCAATGACATAACTTACTATATGTCCCCCCACCCACCATCAGGATCTATCACAGAGCGTAAGACCCAGTAAACTCTGAGATAATTCTGAATCAATGTATAACTAATCTATAAAACATGGAAATGCAGTAAAACGAACTGAAAGCCTAACGTTGAGTCAAGCTTATGTCTCTTTCTCTTACTCTGACCATCTCCTTAATTGTAAATTTATTCTGCAGGTCCTAGAGTACATTCTCCAGTGCCAACATGCAAAGTAATGGGAGGTTTCATTTGCTTTCTTCCAACCAATAATAAACCAGACATACTGGTTTACAGTTCATTATGTGATAATCCAAATGAGTTCAAATCAAAGCGGTCCAAGTGACTTCCCTAAGGGTATCATCTATATTGGTATCAAAACACAGTACAGCTACATTCTACTGAAAGACCAACAAAGCCTGAGATTCAGTTATCAGCGATATCAGTTTATATCATCCTCATTTTAGCATATGCTTATGCATGATCCGTAGAAAGTGCTTAAAATATATTTTTAATATTTTTACTCTTAGAATGTTAAAGGCTAAGGGGTAATAGTACTTTGTCATGTAGTTTCTCATCTTATTGAATCACCAAAAAGGAAAAATCTTAATGGCAGAGAAAGGGATCTTTTCGCTATGGGTATGGTGTCAGCTATATCCTTTCCTGGTGTGTGTGTGTGTGTGTGTGTGTGTGTGTGTGTGTGTGTGTTTAATAGTTGGAATTAATTAGAAGGTAGTTTAACCCAAAGAAAAATTTTAGTTTGTGTTACCACTAGTTAGTCCCAGAAACAATGCCTTAATGTGAATTAATGCAAAACAGGTAATATTTCCACATAGGAACAAGCTTATCATGGGTTGGTGGAGTGGTGTTTCCTTTACCAAGGACCCAGATTTATAAACTAGTGAGTCATAAGAGGAAAAAAAAAAAGTGACCATAAATTTCATAATATTCATAATGGTCATGGCCATGTTATTTCCCAAAGCTATAAACATCTGTGTGTGTGCATAAATCTCTGTGGTCATAGTATATTACAGCTATGAAAATGTGCTAAAGATAGTGAATTGTTAAATAATTTTGTTTGTTTTCTAAGAATTTGGAAAGACTTTAAAACAATTCTTTTTAAAAAATGTCCAAAGTGCTTTAATCTGGTGCTTTCCTTTTCCTTCAAATAATTTCCCTTGTGGCATTTCAAAATCCTTCCATTAACATTGAGCAGCACTTCGAAAATAGCCTGGAGTTCTTCACGTTTGCTTTTAGATGACAGGATTGTGCATCAATAAGCTGCTGAGTGATTGAAGAAAGTCTCCAAGAGCTAAAATGGAAGACTAAATGTAGCAATATGGATCTATTGTAAAGGTGAAATTCAAAGTTGCAAAAGGTAGAAACTGCCTCTTCTTGACAAGTGCTGTATGAATTTGAGTGGAGACACATTTAGGAATATTGCATAATCTGTGAGTTCTCTCAGCTCCATATTTTCACTCAGTGGTGACTGTGGTGCATTCTTGCCTATGGGATAAATTAAGGCAACTTATGAAGCATCTTAACCTAGGAGGCGACCTACAGGTTACTTAGTTTAACCTTTTTTTTGAGTACAGTTATTTCATCTGGAGCTGCAATGCTTAAATGTTTATTTTAATAGCAGAACATTTCCTTCAAAAAAAATTCTACTTAGAAACTCAGTTAAATAGAAAAGAGTTGAGTTACTCTGGCTGGGAGCAGGAAGAACGAGGATAATATTCCTCTTTCCCACCACCTCCTCTGCAAAAGCTCAGGCCCCCAGGTCCTGCAGAGCACAGAATGAATGCCCCTATTCTCTGACATTCTGGAGCGGTGTCTTGCAGGTCTGTTCTACACCTACAGGGGCAGTAAACTCATCACTTACTGAGGCCACCCACTTGGATCAGGGGCAACTCTAAGTCCTTTTGCTACTTCCCTTGTGTCAAAATATGCCTCCTTCACTTGTGCCCTCCACTGCTACTCATACCCGTTCTTACTCTTCCCACTAAAAGCTCTATTAGCTGTATTATATAAAATGTAAGTTTTTTTTTTTTTTCCTCAACACTTTCAGGAAATACTGACATCCCTAAATATGTAATACTTATTTTCTCAAGCCATGCTAGGTGTGTGTGTGCTTTGTATTTGTAACCCACAACAACCCAACAACTGGCACTATTACTATTAAGCCAATTTTCAGGGTTTACAGAGGCCAGATGAGTGCGGTTCTATACTTACTATGTGGGGAAGCTTGACTTTAAATCATAAGCTTTGCTTTTTCATCAACTTTGTTAAGGTTCTGTACCGTCCTTTTGGTTTAATTTTGGCAAATGTTTTATATGCACCTGAAAGAATGTGTATTCTGTCACTCTTTTTGCACAACATTCCATGCACGTTAATAATCAAGCTGACTCATTATTTTCAAAGGATCTATTTTCCATGTCACTGGTCTGCTTCCTCTCAGTTTTTTGTGAGGAATGAGATGAAGGCTTCCATTATGACTGTATATTTGGTTGTTATGTTTTCCTTTAGTTCTGTCAATTTTTTAATAGAGCTTAAAGGTATGTTTCAGGTACTTGGAGGGGTTTGGAGGTTGTGTTCCTCAAAATTTTGTACTTAAAAATATCCCTTAAAATATTACGGGATATTATGCCAAATTTCCAAGTCTTTTCTTTGAACCTATGCAATTAAAATGCATAACAGATTTTAAAATAATAAATAAGTCTTAAAAGGAGGAGACTTCCACTGAAAGAAGCAGCAAATCGGTAATGTAGAAAATAAATCTTTTGAGACTAACGAGTCAGTTAGATAGATCACTCTTTCATTTAATTTGTTAATATTAAATCATATGTGAACTTTTGGAATTTGACACACTCAAAATCGGTGACTACTGTGTTTGGTGTGAATCTACTTCTCCCATATTTAATAATACTTGGTTACCAGAGTTTAAAAGTAGAGTTTCCATTATATCAGCATAAATTCTCCAAAAATCTTAGAAAAATCAATGATGCCCATCAGGAAGGGTGCTCTTGATGTTACCAAATACCACTTGATTGATGAGAAGGTATGGATTTAGGTAAAGAGTAGCAGAGAATTAAAGTATAATTAGAAGGATACATATGATTGTTCTAATCTTATCAATAACTAAATGTGGTTAAAATAATTTAAGGGGCACCTGGGTGGCTCAGTTGGTTATGTGACCGACTCTTGGTTTTGGCTCAGGTCATGATCTCATGGGTCTTGAGATCTAGCTCCACTTGGCTTTAGGATCTGCCCTCAGCAGGAAGCCTGCTTGAGGATTCTCTCCCTCTGCCCCTCCCCCCACTTGTTGCATGCACACATTCTCTCCCTCTCTCTCTCTAAAATGAATAAATAAATCTTTTAAAAATAATTTAATATCAACCTTTCAGTTTGGAAAGAGATTTTAGAGGAAATGGACAAAAGAACCAGTTGATGGGAACAACGTATCTCCAGACCTATGCAATCTTATCTCTAGTAAGAAGAGGGGAGAAGACAACATTCTTATTTAGAATATTTTAAGACCACAGTCCCTCAGTGTATAATATTCTAAGGTATTGGAGCAATACAGATGCTATTAAGTTGGCATCTTGTAGCTCTAATGACTGAGAATGTGTCAGGATTTTCATTACAAACTCATCTCTTATGAGGGAAATGCTCTGATCCATCAGGTAAATAACATATATTTTGCCTCAAGCCTGAACAACAAAGCCCAGAATATTTAAAGATAAGATAATCTTTCTATCCTTTTTTATCTTCAGGGTTATTACTGGTGTTCTTTAAAGTAGCCATAAAGAGCATTTTCAGTTTCTCTTCTGCTTTTTCTTCTCCAAAACTTATGAATTTCTTTAATGTTATTTGAACAGAGATCACTGGCTTTATAGTTAAGTTCTTTTATCACATTTTCTGAAGGCTTAAAAATAATAGATTATGAGAAAGTGTAAGGTTTTATAGGGATATATTTATGAGAAACAAGAAAATGAACACAATTTTTGTTTTCTTTTTAAGATTTATTTATTTGAGAGAGAGATGGTGCGGGGGGAGGGGCAGAAGGAGAGGGAGAAAGAAAATCTCAAGCAGACTCCCCACTGAACACAGAGCCTGAGGTGAGGCTCATTGTCATGACCCTGAGATCATGACCTGAGCCAAAACCAAGAGCTGGACGCTTAACCAACTGAGCCACCCAGGTGCTCCTATCTATAATACTTTAAAGCCACAGAACTAGATGAAATCTGTTAAGGGAAATATAGATGGAAAAGAGGTCCAAGAAAAGAGGCATGGGCATTTCTACAGAGAGATTTTGTCTGAAGGGGTGGTCAGCAAATAAATCTTCGGAAGAGAAATCATGACAACAGGAGAAATTCATGGGAGTGCAATGGTAGCTTAGAGTAGAAAACATTTTCATTACCAGATGTGGTCAACTTTGTCAAATACTGCTGAAAGATAAATAAGATGAGCACTGGAATGAAATCTACATTTTGAGGATGATTCAGGATACTGTTTATTTTTGTAAGAGCCATTTCAATTAAATGGTGTGGGGGGAAAACACTATTAAGTCAACCACAGAGGAAAGAGGAAAGAAACAGAAGGCCTAGAGAACTCATCTGAAGAATTTACTGTGAGGAAGAACACAATAACTGGTAAATCAAGGAAAAGCAAGAAGGGTGGCTTAGTGTTTTTTAAAGGTAGGTAATATTAAGAAATATCTGCAAGTCAATGGATTTAATCAGATTAGAAGGAGAGAAACAAACGACAGGAGAGAAAGAGGAAACTGCAGGAAGAAAGTCCTAGAAAAGATGACACACAAAAATATCCAAGGAATGAGTGGAGAGGTGAGATTTGCATTTAAGCAGAAAAATTTCTTGCATCTTAACAAGAGACAGAAAAGTATGTGATTAGAATTGCACTTAGGTTGCAGTTGTTGGTGTTTAGAGATAAGATTGTTCTTATTCACTGTATTTTCTCTAAGAAGTATGTAGAGAAGTCATTAGCTGAGAATGTAGTGTTTGATAGAAGGCTAGGTGTGAAATGTGCATGCTTGAGAGGGGAAAAGTGAATTTACTAGCAATATTATCTTTTAATATTTGTTGTATGACAAATTGATATTTGGGTGCAGAAGTATGTCCAATTGAAATTTATGTTCAGAAACTTACCTATTAACAATAGTTGTATGATTTTCCTTCCACAACGTTTTGCTCATGTGCAGGTACAGATAAGGGCATAGTTGAATTTAACCCGGGATGGGATTTTGACAGTGAATAAGAAGACGGAATGAAGCAAATGTGTTAAAGTATTGGCAAGGGAGTACTTTTAATGATAGATAATGGCTTATAGGCTGTATAAAAAGACCCTAGAAGACTAAGGGACTGTGAAATAAATTCTTATCACAATGATGTTGGAGAAATGTTGGAGTAGAAAAATAATCCATGAGCTAAAATGAGAGGAGATGGTAGTTTGGGAGTGAAATATCTGAAAACACTGGATGGCTGAGTTAGGAGTAGATAAAAAAAAATAATATTGGATCTAAGGAAAACAAGAAAATAAAAGACACAGATTTGGAGAGCTGATGTCTCCATGAATTATGGCAGTAGTGAAATTGAAAGTAATGAAGTTATCAATCAATGAAGGAACATTCCCAAAGACCGACAGATGACAGAAACAATGAATGGTAAAGAAAGGTAAAGTCTGGCACCATGAAAGTCAAAGGAGCTGGGTGTTTTAAAGAAAAAAAAAAAAATGAGACAGTTTGAAAGCATCTTTGGGAAACGAGAAGGAAATATATTTTGCATTAAAGTCTTGAGGCATGTGCCATGTGTGAGAGAACATGAGAAGGAGCAAACGTTGAAGGGATTTTTGAGAAAAGAGGAGGTCATGCAGCACTTTGCTCATGATGGGTTTTAATGGGCGCAATGGAAATTTTGGAAAGGAGGTAAAAGTGAGAAATGGAATCTGATTATAGGATATACAGACAAACGTATGTGAATGGATTCTTTTTTCTGGGTATGATCTGGATGGCCTGGATTTCCATCAGGGCATGGAGGTAAGCAAAGATGAATAACACTGTGGGACTGGTCCTGAAGTCAGAGCAATCAGTAATTGAAAACCTCTTGGTGCTTACCTCAGCAGCTACAGAAATACGGCAGCTTGGAGTGCTCCATGACTGAAAACCTCTGGGAGGCTGCTCATGTCGCTGAAAGTGTCCCTGGCTTGTCCTGGGGTATCTTTGTCTCACCTACAACTAGCACGGTTGTGATTACCGCACTCATTTACTAGAGATTGGTTTTATGCACTCCACTGCTTGTGCTTATGGTTCGTCCTTGGCCTCATATTCTTTCCATCTCTAATTCTCTCTTTGGGGAATTCCTACTTACAAACTTAAACATCACCCCCTTCTGTGATTTCTAATCAAGGCTTTCAATGCCCTTCTTCTGATCCACAGAGTTAACCGTTCCATTACCTGTACACTGACAGTCTTTGTTCATGTTGTTCTTTCAACTTGTATTATATATATATATATATATATATATGTGTGTGTGTATATATATATATATGTATAAATATTTACATATATAAAATATATTTATTTATATAATTTAATATATATTTATGTGTATTTATAAATAACATAATTTATTAAATTATCTATATACATATATTTGAATAAGCTATTTCTGACCTTGTAGCTTCCCCATTGTGTATTGTTGATTCTCCCTGTTAAGCATGACCATCATACTGAATTCCATACCTACCCATTCCCTGTTTTACTTTCTGTGTAGTTTCCTACATCTGTAAGGATTCTTAAATATTTTTTTCTTAATTATTTTTAATTTTATAGGTTATGTTTGTGTAAGGATTTTAGATCCTATGTTTTTCTTTTAATATTATACTGCTAGGATCCACCCATTTTTGCTTTCATTAAAACTATATGTGAATATACTGGTGTTTAAAAATCCAATCTCTATTTTATAAATCTTGAGTTGTTTACTTCTTTTTTTCCTTGCGTATATCCCATGGTAAATATGTGCCAGTATTTTTCTTGAGTAGAAAGAAAGGGGAAAATTAATAGATCATAATATATATAAATGCTCAACTAAATTTTAAAAAAAAAGTATAAATGGACTGAGGAATGTCATGATCCAAATATTGTGTGCACCCAAGTTCCACAAAATTTCATGACAAGTACTTTTTGGGGCGCCTGAGTGGTTCAGTTGGTTATGTGTTTGCCCTCAGGCTCAGGTCTTGATCCTGGAGTCCCAGGATCAGCGGGGAGTCTGCTTCTCCCTCTCCCTCTACCCCTCCCCGTGCTCATGTTCTCTCACTCTCTCTCTTCCACGTAAATAAAATCTTAAAAAAAAAATAAATAAACACTTTTCACCTCCTCTTCTAAAATTAAGCTCCTGTTTAAATCCATGAAACAGTTACTTGCCTAGAGAAAAAGTAGTGTGATAGGAAGATCAAAATCTCTGAGCCAGCTGAAGCTGGTTTAGAATCCTGTTTTCTATGTAACTAGAGTGGCAGTAAATCTTACTGTGTAATGACATCAGCTCTGGGGACAGAAATATTGACTTTAAATCTCACTTTGACCATTTCCTGACTGGTGACCATTAGCGAGCATCTCAACTGCTGTTGACACAGTTGCCCTCTCTAAAATGGAGATTAAATAATTAGGTTCAGCAAGGAAAACAACAGAGCCACTACAATGTTTATGGGAATAAAACGGTTTCATAGAGGGATGAAGGAATATAAGAATAGGCGATGAGGGAGGAGTGGAGATCTGGATAAGAAGGGTACAGCTCCAGGGCCAGAGAGATAGCCCCAAGGGACTTCAGTCTGATGCACTGATCAGGACCAGATGGAAAAGTCAAAACTCACAAAAAAGTATGAGACTCCATGGCATCAGCCCCAACAAGTGTGAAGAGGGAGCTCACAGAAATATAAGAAAATGCCAATACCTGGCTGCTACAATTCCAAAACAGAAGTTCATGAAGAGATTTAATAAGCCATAGTGCTGAAAAGACACTGCACTTGCCCACCACTATCTCCTAAGAGTAATGGACTCTCCTCCTCTCCTCTTCCCAAATCTCTTTTTCTTCTCATTGGAAAACCTGAGTCAGAGCCCTCTGGAGAAGAGGATGATGGGAAATATATAGTTCTTAGTTTCTCTTCTGTAATGCTAATGGTCCTTATGTGTCCAGGGCAATGTTGGTCAATAACAATCCATGATTTATATACTACCTATCTCCTAAAGCTGAAAAGATGAAATGAAATAATGTGCAAGAAGTACTCAAAATAAGTGGTTCAATGAATATATTTAGTACATATAACCATTATTTTATAAATGATGTGATCTAGACAAGTTACCTCACACCTTTGTATGTATTTTTTTCTCTCTCTCAATGTAGAATACAGATAATGGGAGACTGTCATCTTTTGACAAGGAGCACATGGCATGCTCATCTTTGAGGTTTAGTTGGTTTCCAGGACTACGCCTGGGTATAGCAGGCACTTAACATGTTAGTTGCTTCTATCTCAACCTCCAGGAACTATTTTAATTATCTACATATACAAACTACTCTACTGGGCAGACAGGGTATGAAAACTATAGTAAATATAGTTATTACCATCAAGGAATTTACAATATAGACAGATTTTTTTTTTTTAATCTAAGGGAATTACGCCTGGTAGGTGTCCAGTACCCTTTTAAGCAAAGCCAACACAGGTGGTCCACAGGGCCTAAATTATAATACTTTGTGTAATAAGAAGAGTAACATGTACATACAGTCCTGAATATTAGAATAAATCATTATTTTACAGAGGAACTAAAATAGCTCTGGAGTAGTGTGGTTTAAAGTTGAAACTTTGGAGCCAAAATACTGAATTAAAATCCCAGGTTTGACACTTAATAAGCATGTCACCATAGCCTATTTTCATTCATTCATTCATTCATTCATTCATTCATTCATTTTAAAGATTTATTTATTTTGAGAGAGAGCAAGAGCATGAGTGGGGGGAGGGGCAGAGGGAGAGAGAATTCCAAGCTGACTCCCTACCGAGGGCAGAACCAGATGCAAGGCTTGATTCCACAACCCTGAGATCACAACCTGAGCTGAAACCAAGAGTCAGACACTTAACCGACTGAGCCACGCAGGCGCCCCACCATAGGCAATTTATTTAGACTATCTCTGCCTCTGTGACTGGGAGATGTTAATAGCAATAAACTTACAGAATTATGGTGCAAATTAAATTAAGGACTATATTTGAAAATCTTTAAGAGTCTCTGGCCCAAATTCAATAAACATCTTTTATGATCATAACTATTACTAATTTCTAGGATGACTGAATGTTACAGAAATAAGCACCCTTGCCACAGCGTACACAGACTACACAGTGAAAGAATTATATTCCATAGGGATGATCCATTTTGAATGGTGATTACAGTCATTCATTCTGTCCAAGAGTCCTGAATGTAAATAGAAGAGAAAGACGTGGAGGCAGATGGTTCGGGAGGATAAATAATAAAAGGAGAGAAGGGTAATGGAGACAAAAAGATGAATGTCTGAATTTCTAGAGCAAAAGCATTCACAATTCATGGTGGGAGACGTGGCAAGATGAAGAGGTTTGCAAAACTTCTCTTGCATCACTAATCACGTCACTGATTGTTGAATGATAATGATTCCAATATCGCTGAGGTCTGGTTGTGTGACTGATGAGATAATTTCCAATTTTTACTTGCTTCCCTATCATCTGTATGGGAATTCCCAATTATTTATGATCATCTTAATGTTTCTCTGTTCCTAAGCACATAAAGATCTAAAATGACATTTAAAAAGGAAAACACTACATTATTCAAGGTACAAAGGAACAATGTAGGAACAGAGCAGATATATAGGTACAGTTATAGATACAGATATATTTCATCTATCTTGTTCTTCTGCCACTCTCTCTACATCACTACCACTCCCCACCCCAACAAGTGCAGCTGACATGGATTCTGGGGCTATTCCAAGCACAAAATTTGCTTGTGGATACTCTGCACACACTGAACATTCTCAGGATATAAATGCTATTGCTAAATAGACTGAGATGCTGATGAAGCCAAAAAGCGCAAGCAGAGTTTTAGAATAAGAATAGAGATATTTCATATTCACAAGATTTCTGTGACATTTATATTACTATCAAACCACCATTATTAATTTTATTCTCATTGCCTGAGCTCTCCACCCTCCCGATCTTGGTGATTATTATAAAATATTATAACTATGAATTATAATAATGCAGCGATAAACTTTAGTGATATAATTATAAAATTAACCAGTCCTTCAAAGAAAACATCTACATGTAGAAAAAAAAAACTAGAGATGAAAATAGGGAGCTTGAATATCAGATCTAGAATATACTCTAAAAAGGAAACAAAATGCCTGCTTTCTTAAACTGAGTTCTTTAAATAAATGGAGGTTTTATCAAGAAGGAAAAAAAATCAACCACAGCATAATACACAATTAAGGTAATATTGTTTACAATTTAAAAAGTATTTAGTAGCCTTTAGACAATAATTTACACCCACCATTTATACATTAGATTTAATATGCAACATAACCATGTAAGATACACAATTATTTGCATAATTGAAAAGCTATGTTCAAATTGTATTTAAGAATTTTCCTAAGTTGTCAGAATTGGAAATTCCTTCCTAACTGGTCACTTACTACATTTTCTCTCTTCTTTGTGATTTTAAATGTCAAATTTAAGGAAGAATTATTTGCTTTTATGCTATTGGGCCATTTTTAATTAATCAAAATATCCTTTTAAGGCAAGTATAAATAAAATTAAGTGTCACTATTTTTCTCTGTGGTGGAAGAAAACTATTGGTACTTCAGGGCACCTGGGTGGCTCAGTCAGTTAAGTCAGTTAAGCGTCTGACTCTTGATTTGAGCTCAAGTCATGATCTCGGGGTTGTGAGATCGAGCCCTGTGTGGGGCTCCATGCTCAGCAGGGAGTCTGCTTCTCTCTCTCTTTCCCCTGCCCCCTGCTCCTGCTTTCTATCTCTCTCTCTCTCTCTCTCTCTCAAATAAATAGATCTTCAAAAAAAAGAAAAAAAGAAAAGAAAAAAAGAAAAAGTAAAAGAAAACTACTGGTACTTATACATAAGAAAATTATAGTCTTAATACAGCTGGGTATTGTGGGTTAGGTTTCTTGTTTAATAATATTTTTGTTTGACATTATAGTGATAATTCATTCGTAACAACAAATAAAGTTTTCCTTATTATCATACCTAAATAGAAGTGCTTTTTTATTGTGGTAACATATACAAAACACAAATTTACCATTTTAATAATTTTCAAGCATACAGTTCAGTAGCATTAAGCACATTCACAGTGTTGTGCACCCAACAGCAGCCACCATCCATCTCCAGAACTTTTTCACCAACCTAACCTGGAACTCCATACTCATTAAGCACTAACTTCCCATTCCATCCTTTCCCCTGTGCCTGGAAGCCACTGAATGTACTTTCTGTCTCTATGAATTTGGCTACTCTAGGCATCTCACACAAGTGCAATCATATGTTGCTTATCCTTTAGTGTCTGGCTCAGTTCACTTAGCCCAATGTCATCAAGATGCATCACAGGTCAGCATTTCACTCCTTTTTAAGGCTGAATCATATTCTGTTGTATGGATAGAACACATTCCGTTTATCTATGCATCCATCAATGGGCTCTTGGTCTGTCTCTATCTTTTGACTATTGTAAATAATCTCACTATGAACATTGGCGGGAAAAGATCTGAGCCTCTGTGTTCATTTCTTTTCAGTACATAAGCAGATGTAAATTGCTGGATTATACAGTGATTCTATGTTAAAGTTTTTGAGGAACTGCCATCCTATTTTTCACAAAGGCTGTACCATTTTGCATTCCTACTAGCAATACACAAAAATTTCCCTAATTTTTCCATAATGATTAGTGATATTGAGCATCCCTTCATGTGTTGATGAAATTTATATATCTATGTTGGAGAAATGTCTATTCAGGTCTGCAGTGCTATTTTTAAATGAAACATATTTACAACCTTTGATACAGAACCACGTAAATGTATTTTCTAACAGGCAGTGAAATGGCAGTCATTTCAAAGAAACTTGAAGTTAATGAAACCATTTATCCAAAAGACTAAATATTTTTAGATATTTTTTAAAAAAATTATACTTTTCCTGTCATTTTTATTTTAAATGGAATTTGGAATAAAACATTATGAGACTAAATTGATGTTGAGAACATTTAATGGTATAGAAAAATAATCAAGTTCTATTGATAAGTGAAAAAAATCAAATTTAAAATGACAATATTGTATAATCCAAATTCTATGGGGAAGAAGCAGTCACAAAAATATGCTAAATACCCACAAATTAAAACTAAATAACAAAACAAGTTACAAAGTATTTGGAACTAAAGAGTAAGAACAATGTCAGATATTAAAATCGTAGGATATAAAGTTTAGGTAGACGGTAATGTGTAGCTTTAAATGTATTTTTTCTTAAATTTTTTTGAATTATCTGTTTCATTTATTAATTGCTAAGTAAAAAGTCTCTAAAATTCAGTGCCTTAGAAGTGTAGGTTAGCTGGAGAGAGTGTTGCTCCTATCTCTTCAATAGAAAATGGCAGGTAATCTGCTTAATCAATGCGCTTTCTGAATCAGTGCTTTTCATCACAGAGCTGAGGTCTTAAGGCACCAAAATAACCCCAAATACAAGAAAAGCTGGCACCTTCAAGAAGACACTAGATACAAGTACTTCTTACTTGGGGTAGATAATTGACCTCATACAGTTCATAAATCAGCTAAAATTTGAAGATTAGTTATGAATCACGAAAGGCTGAGAGTAGCCAGTTTGAGGATGGAACCCATGGAAGCCATAGACATGGGGAACTGGAACTCACAGATTCTTCTCCACAGACCTCACCAGGCATTCATGAGTAAGACTGGTGTAGCTAGCAAGCCTATGGGAGACAAACAGCAGCAACTGCAAGAAAAGTGCAAAGTCCTCCTCATACCCATAGTCACTACCTCTCTTATAGAACAGAAGACTTAGGCCACTGGGAAGAGAGCAGCATTTCTCTGAAGCTACAGAAAGCAATTAAAAATCAAACAACCACTACCACCATAACCCTCGCACTGGAAAAGGGGAAGGAAAACATCATGAGCCCAGATCATCAGAGATTTCCTACTAGTGAGGGGTAGATAGGCACAGTGGGAAGCCTTTACTCCCAAGACGCAGGAACACACCAGATCTGGAGACTGAGGTACAACCAGAAAAAGACAAAGGCTACCCTTGTCCCCACATCACATTATCAAGTATTGAATAACAACTGGCATTAGTCTGTTTCAGAGGGAGGGGCAGGGAGATAGACAGAGACGTTCTTTGAGGTTCAGGCATAAGGGGAGACCATAGATATAGTGAACACAGTGGAACAGATATTAAGAAAAACCTCCTGGCAAAGGAGTCCCACGCTGATCACGAGGTAGTGATAGAGGAATGGGAAGCCTGTGGTATACTGAGAGTAACTGCAGCAATAACAAAACCCAAACCCAGTTCAGTTCCTGATTGACTGAACAGAGCAACAGCTTTACCAAAAAGTTATGAGCACCATCATAAAGCGAAGGGGGGGATGTGCTCAAGAGATAAAACCATCAGTGAACCTGGCTCAGAGGTACCTCGCACGATGAAACTATCAGAGAGTGATTTTAAAAATAACTATGATTAAAATGAGAGAGGTTCTTGTTTAAGAGGATAATACAGATACGTGGATGGAGAATTTCAGCAGAGAGCTAGAAACATCTGAAACAATCGAATGGAAATGCTTAAATGGACATAGTGACAGAGGAAAAATATGCGATTAACAGGCTCATTAGTAGCCTTAGGTCATCCAAGAAGGATTAGTACGTCAAAGTTAGGTCAATAGAAATTACATAAGTTAAAAAACAAAGGGAATAAGGAGGGTAAAAAAAACAAAACAAAACAAAACAAAACAAAACAAAACAAGAGATGTGAACGATATCAAAATGTCTAACATGCATATTTGAAATCCCAGGAGAAAACAGAATGGAGCACAAAAAATATTTAAAGATATATTGTGCAGTAATTTCCACAAATTAATGACAAACAGTGAACCACATATCCATGAAACTCAGAGAACATTTGGCAGGATAAACACAAAGCACACAAAAGCATATCAACACATCATATTTTTAAACTGCTAAATATTAAAGATACAAAATAAATCATAAAGGTAGCCATATATCAAAAAATGCACATTACCTATAAAGGAAAAAAGAGAAAATACAGCAGACCTTTTATCAGAAATTTTACAAATCAGGAGACAAAAGAGCAATGAAATAAAAAAATCCAGAAATCTATATGGACAGATTGATACTCTGAAAAACAATCAACAAAACCTCATAAAGATTTTTGGAACACTATCTCTGCATAATTTCTTCCTCTTGAACATTCTTCTCACAGTATCCCTAACATTTGACCTCCCTCTCTCTCTCTCTCTCCTCAATTAAGCAAGGTTTTTAGGCTCCATTTGAGTTTTCCCTGCAATGCAGTTCCAGAATTGCCCCAACACAGAAAGCCTTCCTGATATTGGGGTTTCCTTCAATTGGTTTCCTTTTCTAAAGGCTAACAATCTTGCGTAGCCTATTATCTAAAGTATGAAAATAATTATTTTCTATTTTTCTTACCAGCTTTCTACTTATATACAGCAGGAAAGTAATTCTTTTTTTTTGATATGTCTAAATTTAATTTGTTCATGATATACTAAATACCTATAGTAGATACCATACATGGTAAATATAATATCCTCATGACATATCTTAACTATATCATCAAAATTATTGTAATACATTTTAATTAAATTTCAAATTTAAAAAATCACCATTTTCTACTTCTATCTCATTTTATTCCTATAATATGTGAGCAGTAGGTTTGAAGACATGAACCTTGGTTGCAAGTATGTATAAGGAACTCTTAGGTCATTTCTTTCTTTCTTTCTTTCTTTCTTTCTTTCTTTCTTTCTTTCTTTCTTTCTTTCTTTCTTTCTTTTTTTAGTATTTTACCTATTTATTTACTGAGAGAGAGAGCTCACTTGAGTTAGGGGAGGAGAAGGGGGAGAGAGAGTATTTCAAGCAGACTCGGTGCTGAATGCAGAGCCGGATACAAGGTTCTATCCTATGACCCTGAGATCATGACCTGAGCCAAAATCAAGAGCCAGAGGCTCAACCAACAGAGCCACCGAAGAGCCCCTTTTTGTTCTTCTCTAGCAGTTAGGCTACCATAGCTTCCCTACATAGGCAAGGAGTAGCGGTTTACTGGTCTAATGTATCTGAGAGAGAATATGACAGCATCATTGACATTTCATTGATCTGTGAATTCTTTAATCTTTTCTTACTTTCCTATCCTCACCACTTTATCCCATGAGGAGGGCATTAGCCTCAGACACTCATCCTATAATCAGAGTTGTCATCACAAATTGATGACAGTCAAATGTGATTTAGGAATTTATGGAACACAGTACATTGGCCAGCTTGGATATTTGGTAGTCACCATGGGGTGGCTTCTTAAAAATTTATGTTCCACAATATTTGAAGACACTAACAATTCAGTTTGATTGATTTCTGAGGATATGAAATCCTACAGTGGGAAGAACATAGTATTCGTTCATACCAGCTTGCACTTATTCATTTGAATATCTCCATTTTGTTTCTTCATTGGTGCATGTTATATTAAACTTTATGACAATAAGCACCCTCATCTGAAATATCAATATAATAATTCTATCATTACAATGTATTTATTTTTCTATTTATTGATTAGGAAAACGCCTAGCATAATATCTGGCCTATAGTACGCCAATAAGTTAACTCAAGTTCTATCAAACCCTAAGCAGAAGGTTCTTAGTGCCTTCATATAATTCATATTTGGGAGTTATATATATCCCATCTAAAGAAGTTTTAGTGATCAAAAATTCGTATTCTTTAAAAACAAACAAATAAAACCAAGAACTACTAGGTTACCCAGTGTGTCTAGCTGCAGCACAGGACTATACCCATGGTGTGTACTTGGGTGTGCTCTGTCCAATTTGATTTAAATAACTCAGGTGAAGAGACTCCCCATGGAGACTCATCCACTTTTTAACAGATCTCACTACTACATAATTGTTCCTAAGATTCTGCCTAGATTTCCCTTTGCTCAATTTTGTCTCATCAGTCCTCATTAAAACCACAAGACACAAGCAATAATAAGAATGAGAAGGCAGCTTGATAGTTACTCATTTTAATTTTAGACATCTCCACATTGTCACAGCTTTCATTTTTATTTAGAACAACCACTTGAAGCACAACTTCAAATATTTCACTAAATGAGAATATAAAGGTTTCCAGTGGTTAGCTGACCCCAATTTAGTTTTTTTTTTCCCTCCTTCAACAAAAGGAATAGGCAGTCTGAAATATAACTCTGATTGCCTGCAAATATTTTAAATGCTTCACTCAGATGCAGAAGCATTGATTTTCTTAGATCCGATAATCTACAAAAAAGTGCTTCTTTATTTGTGATTTGGCAGAGAATATAGTTTAATTTTATAACCATCCTGTGTGATTCATATCAGTCATGCCCCTCAGACCTATTTTATTGTGCATTTAAAGGTGAATGTCATTGTTGTCTCTGTGGGATACAAAGCCCTTGATTCATGGCTTAGAAACATTAAGGTTTCATTTCTTGCTATGTGTTGTATGTTGCCTTTAGACTATGCACAACGGTCTCTGTAGTTTACACTGAGGTCGGCATCTTGAATGACACTTCTTATCATAAACCAGCCTTCTGTAAGAATGTCACATGAATCTACTGTCAATTACCAAATTGCTTATTAAAAAAATCTGCATATACACAACTTGATTTTAATCTCCTTACACAAAGAACAGGTATTACGTAAAGAACCAAAGAAAAGAAAAAGGTTTGTAACTCCTGTCTGCCTTTCATTAAGGATTCAATCTTTCCTTATAGAATGATTCCCACTGGAGCAATAAAACCATTTACACCTTTAAGGATTTTCCCAACACTTCTCCTCCTCAGCAGAACCTCCTTCTATGCTTAATTGTCATGTACTTCAAGAACAACAAGCTTTCTCTGTTACATAGGAGGCTGCATAATGCAAATTAGTTAATTAATTTCTGGTAATAAGCTTTATAATGACATTACGGTGACTTCTATATGCCATAGTTTCCAGTTAAAAGGATGGGTGGAAACTCAGTTACCAATTGTTTTCAGAAAATCTGTTACTTTAGTCTCAGATGCTCCTACCCTAATTTTCTTCAAGGAAATGACCACCTAATCTTTCCTCAAAGCCTGCCTTTGAGAATACTTCCTCCACAAAGTCTTCCCCCAAAGTTACGGTTAACTTACACTAATACTGAATCATTTCCCCTTCTGTACAGGGTAAATTTTGCTCCTTATTACTGCAATCTTTTCGGGAGCAGGAACTCTAATTTTATGTTTCATTCACCTTCTTATTTGCAGCCTAAATCCAGCATCGGCTGCATGGCAGATTCTCAATTAAATGAATAAATTTAAACTTCATCTTTTTTTTTTTTTTAAGATTTTTATTTATTTATTCGACAGAGATAGAGACAGCCAGCGAGAGAGAGGGAACACAAGCAGGGGGAGTGGGAGAGGAAGAAGCAGGCTCATAGCGGAGGAGCCTGATGTGGGGCTCGATCCCATAACGCCGGGATCACGCCCTGAGCAGAAGGCAGACGCTTAACCGCTGTGCCACCCAGGCGCCCCAAATTTAAACTTCATCTTGATACTAATAGTAAAAATTCATATATCAAGAAAATCTCCAGGTAACTCAAATAATTTGGTTCCAATGAGACATTACTGAAATAAATATACTCCCTAGTAAAACAAGATTTTCTATCATTCCAGCCTTCTTGCCTCCTGGTAATACCTTAGAAAGACTAAAATGAGGTAGTCCCCTGACCCCAACCCAGAATCCAGGTTGCTCAATTTCCCTGATGATTCTTGGATCTCTTTTAGGATGCTATGCTTACTGAATGGTTTGTTAATTTGGATGAGTTTTAACTTATTGACTTTTTATGTAAATACTAATTCAGCATGGATTTTTAAATACTAATTCAGCATGGATTTTAATTGTATCTTAAAAACATTAAAGCTCTAATACCAGCCAGAGCGGTGAAGCATGATCACCGGTGCTACTGGAGAGCAAGACAGAGAGCCGTGTGCAGGATTCCACTATACCAGATGCACTCAACTGAAACCGGATCCATGAATGAGCTTCAGGGGAACCCTAAATCCATGGGATTATGTTTAAAATTGTGTGAAACAGTTTTCTACAGATTATCCAAAAATTTTAAGAACTACTATCAGAAACCCAAATACTCCATGGTATTTTCCTTATATCCCATTCCCACAGCCCCCTGAAGATGATTTGATTATTTTCAATTTCCATATAATCTCATGATTAAATTTGTTAAACAGGCAAGATCAGGGAAAACCTTTTGCAGAGATATTTGATATGTTGGATTTAATTTATTACAAACAAGTTAACAGAGACTGGTTATATCTAGATCTACCTATATAGATATCCTATTGTTTCCACTAACATTTATTAAAAGGATTTGCGATTCCTACAAAATCTTGGCATGTTTGTCCAAAGTCAATGGACATTCTATCCCATTAATCTATATATTAGTTTCTATACAACATCACAGACTGTCTTGAATAGTGTAGCTTTATAGTGAGTCTTGAACTCCAACTTCTTTTTTTCTTTTGCAGAATTATTTTGGGTATTTTATGTCTTCTGTATTTCCATATACATTTTAGATTCAGCATGACACTTTCCACCAAAAAGCTACTGGGATTTCTACTGGGAAGGCATTAGATCTATCCATCTATTTGGAATTAATATCTTAAAATTAGTATATCTCCCCATGCATTTAGATCCTTTATACTTTCTTGCAACAAAGCTTTGCAACTTTCTTTGTACAAATCTTGCATATTTCATTTTTTGTATGCTTATTTCATGACATTGGATGACACTGTAAATAATGTTACATTTTAAGATGTATTTCCAATTGTTTGTTGCTAATGTACAGAAATAAAATTGTTCTTTTTTTAAGGATTTATTTATTTGAGAGAGTGAGCACAAGTTGGGGAGGAGCAAAGGGAGAGGGAGAGAGAGAATCTCAATCAGACTCCCTCCTGAGCATGGAACCCAATGTGGACCTGATTCCATGACCCTGAGACCATGACCTGAGCCGAAATCAAGAGTCAGACGTTCAACCGACTGAGTCATCCAAGCTCCCCTGGAAAGATTTTCAACTGCAATTCTTATCATATCTAGATGGTGATACAGATTACATGTTTGTTCTTGAATGAGTCCATGTCTTTCAAAGATTTTGGCTATTTTATTTGTTTTAAATTAATTGGCATGAAGTTGTTCTAATATTTTCTTAATATTACACAAATGCCTGTAGGTTCTGTAATGATATACCCACTCTCATTCTTTATATTGGCCATTTGTGTCTTTGGTCTTGTCTAACTACAAAGTCATTAATTTTACTGATATTTTTAGATAAGCTTATGATTTCATTGCCTTTTTTCATTCCTTCTCCATTTCTTTTTAAATTTCTATTTACTTTCTTTTTCCTATTTACCTTGATTTTACCTCTCTTCTTTTTCTACCTTTTAAAGATGGAAGATCAGTTCATTGATTTTAGCCCTTTCTGATTTTCTAATATGAGCTTTTAGAGTTAATTTTTTCTCTCCAATCACTCTTTTAGTTGAATCTCAGAAATTTGGTATGTTTTGTTTTTATTTTCACTCAGTTCAAAATATTTTCAAATTTCCCTTTTCAATAGTTCTTTGACCCATGGGTTATTTTGGAGTGTGTGAGAAATTTTTCCCAAATCTTTCTTATTGTTTCTAAATTATTTCCACTGTGATCATAGTAGATAATAGTGTGATCTCAGTAATTTCAAATGTATTGAGGTTTCTTTTATGGTCAAGCTTATAGTTTAGCTTTGTGAATGTTTCATATGCCCTTAAAAAGAATTTATTTATTTATTTATTTATTTTTTTTTTTAAGATTTTATTTATTTATTTGACAGAGACAGCCAGCGAGAGAGGGAACACAGGCAGGGGGAGTGGGAGAGGAAGCAGCAGGCTCCCAGTGGAGGAGCCTGATGTGGGGCTCGATCCCATGACGCCGGGATCACGCCCTGAGCCGAAGGCAGACGCTTAACCGCTGCGCCACCCAGGCGCCCCCTAAAAAGAATTTATATTGTGTTTTTATTTTATGGAATCCTCTATAGATATCATTTAAGTAGGTTTGTTTCATATTAGTTTTTAAATCTGCTGTATCCTTACTTATTTTTATCTACTTGTCCTACCACTTACTGAGAGAATAATATATTGCATGTTTTATTTTTTATTTATTTATTTTGTATATATCAGAGCTTTTATTCCACTGCCTAAATGAAGATTGTTTCTTTTTTGGTTTGTTTGTTTTTGTTTCAAGTTTTTATTTCAATTTCAGTTAGTTAACATATAGTGTAATATTGATTTCAGAAACAGAATTTAGTGATTCATCACTTACATATAACACTCAGTGGTCACCACAACTGCCCTCCTTAATACCCATCACCCATTTAGCCCATCATCATGCCCACCTCCTCTCCAGCACCCTTCAGTTTGTTCTCTATAATTCAGAGTCTCTTATGGCTTGACTCCCTCTCTTTTTTCCCCCTTCCCCTATGTTCATCTGTTTTATTTCTTAAATTCCACATGAATGAAATTGTAAGGTATTTGTCTCTCTGAGTTATTTCACTTAGCATTATACTCTTTAGCTCCATCCACATCATTGCAAATGGCACGATTTCATTCTTTTTGATGGTTGAGTAATATTCCAGTGTAAGTGTGTGTGTGTGTGTGTGTGTGTGTGTGTGTGTGTGTGTAACCACATCTCTATCCATAATTAGTTGATGGCCACTTGGGCTCTTGCCCTAATCTGGCTATTGTTGATAATGCTGCTATGAACATTGGGGTGCATGTATCCCTTTGAATCAGTATTTTTTATCCTTTGGGTAAAAACATAATAGTGCAATTGCTGGGTTGTAGACTCCACCAAAAAACTTACACTCTACCAAAAAAGTGCTAGAACTGATATGCAAATTCAGCAAAGTTGCAGGATACAAAATCAACATACAGAAATCCGTTGCATTTCTATATACCAATAATGAAGCAGCAGAAAGAGAAATCAAGGAATTGACCCCAATTACAATCACACCAAAAGCCGTAAGATACCTAGGAATAAAGGTAACCAAAGAGGTAAAAGATCTGTACTCAGAACACTATAGAATGCTTATAAAAGAAACTGAAAATGACACAAAGAAATGGAAAAACGTCTCATGCCCATGGAGTGGAAGAATAAAGTTTCCAGTTTTAAATAAGGATTTTTTAATTTATGTTCTTAGTTCTATTAATATTAGCTTAATGTAGTTTGAAATGCTATTAATAGGGTGCATGAAAATACATATATTTAATGCATATATACTATACTATAACATAGTGTATGTGTGTGTGTGTGTATATATATGTATACATATATATTTATAGTATATATCAAGAGAGATACTATTATTTTCTTCGTCAATAAAATCCATTAAAGATTAGTAGTTTTATTATCATAAGGGCTAAAAATAGGATAACTTATACAAAGCAATTCAAGCATTGTCCTCTAATCTAGCAATAAAAGTAATAATGATAAATATTGTGAATTATTATTAAGTTTATTATTTACAAAGATTATTTTTCAAGCTATCTTTTCTCTCTACTGCACTAAAAAGTTGAAAACATTTATAATATTGGTTTTATTTTTTTATGAGACATAAACATGGAATCAAATCTACAAATACCATGATTATTGCATGGAGATTTTTCAAGAAACTGAGACTAGAATAGTAAAAAATGTAGAATCCAATATATTTTGAACACAGACCAAATATAAACTAATGCAAAGTGAATTTTGTGGCTGAAACAAATAATAAGAGCAAATCAAGACAGATTAGATAAATATAGTAAGAGAGAATATATATTAGTTTGTTTCCACTGAGCCTAAATAAATACATAAATAAATACGTAAAAACTGTACAGTACTTCAAGGACAAAGATCAAGCATCTAGAATCCAAGAGATGAGTAAAATTTGTGAAGTTACCTGTTTCTGTACAAGCATCTTTCTAAGTTTTCTCCACAAGACACTCTGTATTTTTCTCATTCTTAATGTACTATGTTGCCAATATTTCCGCCAGAGACCTTAAAATCACTAAGCACAGCTTTAAAGAATACAGTTATCCTAAAACCTCATTCACAGTCTGAAAGTCATGTTTTGGATACTGTCTAATCTCCTCATTGCCTCATAGCACTCTAATTGCCTGAATATTCTAGGCAAGAATAGTCAACCTACTGCAACAATCCCTTCTCTACTACCCACAGCATTTCCAAAGTTTCTGGAAGTATTCTCCCTATGTTTACTTTTTTCTTTTAACTAAATCAAGACTAATTAAGAATAAACACTGACTATAATTATACAATATATTCCATAAGCATACATAAATGATTCAGGATTATCCTCTGCTTCCTATTTCTAATTAGAAAATGTCTATTAGAAGACATTAACCATGTTTTCCCCCAGGTACTGAGCATATATTTTATCACGTACTGACACATACTTGATAGTAAAAATGAAATGCAATAATATCTGGCCATTTAGTATTTTACTGTTATTTCATCTAAGTAGTGATATATTTTAACTTACATCACCAAGAGCTATTGTTTGATTACTTGATTACACTCACTGGTTGCCGGTTTGAACTGGCGATGTTTTGTGCCATTGGTAAAGTGTATGCTTTGGAAGAGAAGCCTAATTTTCAGCTGCCAAGGGTGCTTGGTATTCTGTATGGAAAGTACCTCTTAACTAAACATGCATAGGAGACACCAACAGAGAACAGAAAATCATCCATTAGCATCTGTAGCAGAAATCCAAAACCCACCTGATCAAGGGGCATTCAGAAAATTCATAAAAATGAGTTTGTATTTCAGCAAATGATTTATCTAACTGTATGCTGGTGATACGATTGCTTATCCATAGGGTAAAAATATTTATCCTTTTACAGAAACAAGTCATTATTCCCAAATTCGTTATTAGCCATTCACATAATAAAAATAGATGGATTTGCTATTTTATAATTAGAAAAATGACAGATTGGACCCAGTATTTAATGTTCTTAAAGTAGAAAGCTAACTGACATTAAAATGAAAGATTATAGGAACCAGATTTATTTCAACAATAAAAAAAAAAATAACAAAACAAAACAGCACTTACCCAGCGGAGGAAAAGTAGAAGTAAAATAAAAAGTGTAACAATTTCTAAAGCACCAATAACATAACTCTAGGCAGGTGAAGACCCAACCAAGAAACTAAGGAAAAACAAATCTAAGTAAAATCTTTTTGGTTTTTATACTGGAATAAGAAATAATATCAATGATAAATTCTTGGGATTTTTAAGGATTGTCTAACTCAAGTGTGCACTATAGAAAATAATGAACTCTTTATGTTGTCTCCGTTTTTGCATGTGCACATACACACTTTAACATTTCATTTTGATGCTGTGGATTTCAGGGGGACAAGTGAGGAATAACTAACATGGCCTTCTGTCTCCCTTTAAGAATGGGGGTGTGCTTCTTAGGGGTCGTTGGCACATCTCTTTTGAGCAGTTTCAGGAAGAATGGAGCTACTGTGCACAAACATAGAGCACCATATACGTGATTATTCAAAGGCAGTTACCCAGAGTTAGTGGCACTGGAATAAGAAATTCTGCTGAAGTCTTCTGTGAAATTTTTGAATGTGATTGTGTGAACTTGTTATATAGTGAACTTGCATGAAATATTATATCTTGATTATCACCCAGGAAAAGTCAGTTACTTAGAGTAAAACAGGCAGAAAAAGAGAGTCTGAGCTCTGGAACTATGAGGCTTATTCTTTATTAGTGGGGCAGAAGTCAAGTAGTTCTGCTTTCACTGCAATCGTGGGATGATGGGCAACGCAGGGCTTTAGACTTTGAGGGGCTTAAGAAACCATGGCAGCTTACAGGAATACGATCTTCAGTGTTAGGACCAAGGACAATTTCAAGCTATATGAACTAGATCAGAAGTAGAAGATCTGGTAACCAAATGGAAGCCCAATATATCAACTTAGAACATGGTTTCAAGGTCAGGAAAAGTTTCAAGATGCTGCTGCTGCGGCTGACTGCGCTGCACTCCATTTAGTTGACTGTCTCTTCTATCTAGAAAGAATTAGTTCTGGGAAGGAGAAAGGACAGATGGGCAAGCCAAGCTGAGTAATGTTCTGTGTCATGAGGAGGGGTACATGAAGGGCTGGAGAGAGGTGAGAGTGCAGGTAGCCAAGTGAAGCATCTCAGGGCTCACCTCTTTTCCTTACCCTGTAGTCAGCCTATATGCTCTACCTGGAAGTTGGATTAGAAGACTTCCTTCTCCAAAATATCTCCTGTACTTGGATGCTCTGTCATGAGCCAAGGATGATAAATACCTAGTGTACGTGCTTCTACTCCATTTCCTTAGGCACAGCCAATTCCACTGCTCCTGAGAGTCAGCCTCCGAGCATGACCACCAAGCATGTGGTTAGTCTACAGCACACTTTGTTGAAACCTAATTTCCATTAAAGTGATAACTGGGATCCTTTCTATTTGTCTGTGATTATAAACCTTAACTGAACTGTAACTGTGATTATAAACCTTAACTGAACATTAGCTTCGCAGAGAAAGTTATTGAAAATACCAGCGCTCAGGAATGACTCTAGAAATTCTGATTTAAGTGATTAAGGAAAGTCTAGGTTAGCTATTTTTAAAAGCTCTCCAGGTAGTCTACCACGTAGTCAGGTGCAACTATACCTGTGAGGGAATGTATAGGCAGACCCCAAAAGCACACAGTGAGAAGGAGCTGATAAGATTCTTTTATCAGTTTCATGAGAAGAGCTGAGGTAAAGGCATGTTGAAAGAACAGCACAGGGTAGAAAAAGAGGATGCAGTGAATTTGAGAATATGGAGTTGCTCAGGACCTACCATTCCAGATCACAAGGAACATCAGAAGTCAGTTTTTAAATATATATATATTTTAAAGTTAAACTGTTTTCTTTATAAGCTATTTCTTGCTTTTTTGTGGATCAGAGGCAGATAACCACATAAATCACTTTTAGTAATCACACCCTCTCTTTTATAGTTGGAATTCCTTCTCACATCATGTTTACAGAAACCTCAACAGACAAAGTAAGGTACTGTATCAGTCCTCAAGAGTTACTGTTGTTGTTTTTTTGTTTTTTTTTTAAGATTTTATTTATTTATTTGACAGAGAGAGAGAGAGAGCACAAGCAGGGGGAGCGGAAGAGGGAGAAGCAGGCTCCATGCGGCGTTCGATCACAGGACCCTTGGATCATGACCTGAGCTGAAGGCAGACGCTTAATCGACTGAGCCACCCAGGCGCCCCAAGAGTTACTGTTCTGTTGATTTTTTTTTTTTTTTACCATTTAGTATATTTAAGTTTGCTAGATAAAGTAAAACAAACAAACAAAAATCTTCTGAGTTTCAAGTATATATTATAAAAGTGTGATATTTTGTAAAATATTCACGATGTTTTTTAAAATGTTTCTGCCTACTCCATAATTAAATAAGATAGCACTCCATATTGTGAAATGTAAAAGTTTAAAATTTTAGAAATATTTAAAATGTAGCAGGTTAAGGATTCTTTCTTTTAAATTTATTTATCTTGAAACAGTACTTACATTTTCTTTGGAACATGCACATTTCTATATCCACAAAAAGGGTTCTATTATGAGCAAATGTATTACAAGCAAAGAGACTGGCAATTTTGTCCTGGCTCATTACTCAAAACTTGACCCACAAGCAGCAATACTGGAATAACATGGGAGTCTGTTTGTAATACAGAATCTTAAAGCCCACCAGGTGATTTATAGGCTATTACAATTTGAGACTCACTCAGACCCAGATGTGCTCCCTGATCTGCTATATTCTATCACCAGTGGAAAGGAGTTCCTTAAGGAGGTTTATGGAGCAAACTAGAATATCAAGGGCCAGGGAATTCACCTTTCCTTCTTGGTTCAAACTTTCCTTCAATATGTGCTTTTTTGTAATGTATCCTGACTCTCTTGACATAAGTCTTCATTAGTAAGTGAGAGAGTTGAACTACACCTTCTAGTTCCACCATTCTATGGATCTTTGATAAATCAGCTTTAAGGAGCATATGCCCATAGGTAAAGCTGTGGGAGAACAGGAGAAGTACTGCTGAAGTACTCAGGATTCTGAACTTACAGGATTTTGTCCTTCCCAATACCAAATCAGCCTGCCTAGCAACTAATAAATAGTTTTGTGACAATAAAAGAGGTACATATAGCCACGCACTCATAAACCCCTACAATTCAGGCACAGACGCTCAAACACTTTTTTCCAATGACAAAAGCAAATGAAGGCCAAGTAATAATCCATTTGTTCTTCTTTCACTATCAGAGAGCTAGCATTTTTAAACAGCATTATAGATTCAACATATGTACATGCATTTATTCATGTGCATTAAATGGTTGGCAGCCCATCAAGTGTTCTCTTCTAAATCTAATGGACTGATTTAAAAAAAAAAAAGAAGTTCAAGAAGAGTTATAGTAAAAATAATCCAGCAGTCCTTATGTTCAGGTTTTGGTGGCTTTTTTCCTTAGGAATCATTGGGAATTAACTCTCTTTACAAAAAGCCTAACAGGGGCCATACTAAGATTTTTTCACTACAGCCCTTATACTTTATTCCAGGCGGGCATGCTTATCAGGAGAAGTGTGGAATAAGGTTGCCCCAGGATGTAGGAAACAGCTGATCCAATCTCTTCAGATTATGGGAATTTTCACAGACATGAGAAGTGCAACTGTCAGCCTCACTGCTGCCACCAGTAATGGATAGTTTGTTCATGATCGTTACACCTCAGGAAAATAAAAAAAAGTTCTCTTTAATAGAAATTAAGAGAAAAATCCCATCTATACTTATATCACAAAAAATAAAATACCTAGGAATAAATATAACCAAAGAGGTGAGAGACTATAATACTATAGTCTAAAAATTATAAGACACTGATTAAAGAAAATGAAGAAGACACAAATAAATGGAAAAATATTTTGTGGTCATGGACTGGGATAATTAATTGTTAAAATGTCCATACCACCCAAAGCAATCTACAGATTCAATGCAATCCCTATCAAATGCTAATGGTATTTTTCACAGAGATAGAACAAATAATCCTAAAACTTGTATGGAACCACAAAAGATCCCAAATAGCCAAAGCAATCTTGAGAAAGAAAAACAAAGATGAAGGCATCATACTCCCTGATTTCAAGCTATACTACAAAGTTAAGTAATCAAAACAATATGGTACTGGCACAGAAATAGAGACACAGATCAATGGAACAGGATAGAGAGCTCAGAAATAAACCCACACTTACACAGTATATCAATCTATGACAAAGGAGGCCAGAATACACAATGGGGAAAAAAACTCTTCAATAAGTGGTGTTGGGAAAACTGGGCAGCTACAAGAGCATGAAACCGGACCACTATCTTTCACCATATGCAAAAATAAATTTAACATGGATCAAAGATTTGAATGTAGAACTGAAACCATAAAACTCTTTAAAAATACATAGACAGTAAGCTCTTTGGCATTGGTCTTAGTAATTTTTTTTTTTTTTTTGGACCAGTCTCCTCAGGCAAGGGCAACAAAAGGTAAAATAAGTGAGATAGCATCAAACTAAATAGCTTCCACACAGCAAAGGAAACCAATAAAACAAAAAGGCAACCTACTGAATAGGAATAGAGATTTACAAATCACATCTCCAATAAGGGGTTGATATTAAAAAAAATATATAAAGAACTTACACAACTTAATACAAACAAAACAACAAAACAAAACAAAACAAAACAAAACAACAGCCCAATTTAAAAAATGGGCAGAGGACTTGAATAGACATTTTTCTCAAGAAGACAGCCAACAGGCACAAGAAAAATGCTCAACATCACCAATCATCATGGAATACAAATCAAAAACACAATGAGATTTTACTTCACAGTAGTTAGCTTGGCCGTTACCAAAAGGACAAAAACTAACACGCATTGGAAAAGATGTGGAGAAAAGGGAACCCTTGGGGATGCCTGGGTGGCACAGCGGTTGAGCATCTGCCTTCGGCTCAGGGCGTGATCCCGGTGTTATGGGATCGAGCCCCACATCAGGCTCCTCTGATGTGAGCCTGCTTCTTCCTCTCCCACTCCCCCTGCTTGTGTTCCCTCTCTCGCTGGCTGTCTCTATCTCATAAATAAATTAAAAAAAAAAAAAAAGAAAAAAAAAAAGAAAAGGGAACCCTTGTGCACTGTTGATGGGAGTATAAATTGGTGCAGTCATTGGGGAAAACAATATGAATGTTTCTCAAAAATAAAAAGATCAAAAAAATATAAAACTACCATATGATCCAGCAATTCTACTTCTGGATATTTATCCAAAGTAAATGAAAACACAAATACGAAAGGACATATGCACCTTTATGTTCACTGAAGCATTATTTACAATAGCCAAAATATGGAAGCAACCTAAATGTTGTTTGATAGATGAACAGATAAAGAAGATGTGATACACAGACACACAGGACTATTACTCATTCATAATAAAGAATGAAATCTTACCATTTGCAACAATATGAATGGAGCTAGAGGGTATTATGCTACATAAAATAAGTCCGAGAAAGAGAAATAACATATGACTTTACTTAAATGTGGAATTTTACAAACAAAACAAACAAACAAAATAAGAGAAATAGATTCATAGTAAAGAAACTGTTGGTTAACAGAGAGGGGAGGAGTCGGGGGCAGGTGAAAAAGGTAAAGGGGAATAAGAGGTACAAACTTTGAGTTATAAGATAAATATGTCTTGATGTTATAATGTACAGCATGGGGAATATAGTCTATAACACTATAATAACTTTGATGGTGACACATGGTAACTAGACATGTGGGGACATTTCATAATGTATAAAATATTGAATCAATATGAAGTATACCTGAAACTAAGATAATATTGTGTGGTAATATATGTCAATAAAAGAAGTGTGATGAGAACAGAAATGAAGAAAGGAAATAGTCAATGAGGTGACTTAATTTTTAAAAATAGATTAAGCAAATTAGTTCATTATTGCCTTTAGTTCTAATAAAAAATTACTCTTTAAGAAACTTACAAGGCAAAATACTCATTCAGACTGTAGCTTGAATAGTGTGTACAAAGATGCAAATACTGGGATTACTTATAAAAGTAAAAATTCAGATATATTTCATATGTTCACAAGAGAATAGTTCAAAACAACTTTAGCATATGCACAAGATGAAATAATACACATGCAATAAAAATGGTATACTATAGACTATTCAGTGATATCAAAATGTTCACACTACCATATTAAGTAAAAACAAACTAGAACACTATACAAAATATACCACTTCAAAATGGTTCTTTTAATTATTTATCTCCACCACAAACAACCACATGGCATTTTTTTCTCAAGATTTTATTTATTTATTTGACAGAGAGAGAGATACAGCGAGAGAGGGAACACAAGCAAGGGAAGTGGGAGAGGGAGAAGCAGGCTCCCTGCTGATCAGGGGGCCCCACGTGGGGCTCGGTCCCAGGACCCTGGGATCATAACCTGAGCCGAAGGCAGCTGCTTAACAACTGAGACACCAAGGCGCCCCCACTATGTCATTTTTTAAAAACTTATTTTAGCATTTGGGACTGGCAGATTCAAAGTAATGCGCAGAGGAAATGCGATTCGGTCAGCTTTTTACTATAGCTAAACATTTCCAGAGCCTATTATAATTGTCTAGTACCCCAAATTCAAAACCACTAAAGAAATATCAGCTTATATCCTAGAATTGACAACAGACTTAAATTCTTATAAATGCAAGAATTTAAGAGTTAAACCAATTGAAAGCTCTTAGGGAGTTAACAGAGTATTTTCAATATTAAAAAGATACAGTTTTTGGTTTTTGTTTTGTTTTGTTTTGTTTATGAGACTGCACATAAAGAAAAATAACAAGAATTGATAGACTTCCCATTGGACATTTTCCTACTGAAAAGTTAACAGAGCTAGAAAGAATTCATGACTTGGTATCCTACCAGTCTCCTTGGCTTTTTGTTATCCCTTTACACTAGAACAGTTAGAATGTTAGGAGACTATTGAGCTAGGATACTCCCTCACAACCTGTGCCATAAAGTTCTCCCAAAAGAAATATACTTAGCATGGCATGCAGCTGTACTTGTTTGATGCTTAGCTGGGATCCTACAAGAATTTGTCTTTTGTCTTCTATTACTTCAGAGCAAATTTGCAGATATATTCATATTTGTATCTGTTTAGACCAAAATATTATATTTACATTAAATTATTACAGAAGGATTTTGAGTTTTTAATGAATTAAGTTCTTTTCTTTTCTTTTTTCTTTCTTTGAATATAGCAGTTGGTACCATTTGCCTGTATTCTCTGGGGTACATTCTCTGGCTATTAAATACTGCAGTCAGCCTCATATCACTATGAATAACAAATCTGAACATAAGTTACACCCCTCATTGGGAAGTTAAAAAATAAAAGTACAATTAAATCTAATTAAACAACAAACTCAATAGCTCCGGATAAAGAGAAAAGTACAGAAGCCAAACTTCCCCCTTTCATTCACCTGGTATTTGAGACCACCTACTCCATCTGGAGTTGATGCCGTGATTTGATTTTGATTAGTTGACTCTTCTGACACAGTGTGTGTTGAAGCTGGTAAATCTAACACCTACCAGATGCTTAGACTCCAATGAGCAAGTATTTCTTAGTTTCTGTTTAAAGTGGGATCCTTAGCAAAGTGAGTAATAGTGTAAGGCCCCAAATATCACTTCAGTCTTAACATGACAAAATGGCCATGCTGTGCAGACCTATCTGGTTTCATAATAGTTGTTTTCACATGAGATTTGTGTAAAGACTGTTTTTTCATATTTTTTTTCTTCCCACTGCCACCATTTGTCAAAGTGAAATATTATCGTTTTATTCAATATGTATATATGCAATATATATTAATATATGTAATATATGTACACTATGTATATATACTATTCTTTATATATAACATAAATGTTACTATATATTAGTATATGTTAATATATGCATTATATACTACATTATGAAGTGTAATATTTTTTTTTTTGTTCTTCCTATGGTGAAATATCTTTCTCTAAACAAAATAGTCATGATCGTTAGGATATCTTTTCTGTCTTCTTAGTCCTCCAAGTATAAAAATTCTCACCTAATTTAAATAACATGGCCAAAGACCTTTTATTTGATTTTTGTCAGTCTTTTCCCAAGTATTACTCACTATCCTTCTACCTTGCTTCTAAAATGTGTGTGTGTATGTGTGTGTGTGTGTGTGTGTGTGTATTGTGACCCCACATAATATCATGCATGCATTAGTGCGATCTCAAAAACAGTTGCTTTTGTATATATTATTTTTGTCCATTTTATTATTATTCCCATTTTTGAGTCCTTGTCATTGGAACATTTCAACCTGTAATTCACATGATTATTCTTAATTCTACTTTTTTTTTTTTTTCCTGTGCTTTTAGTCATTCAGTTGCTCTGAAACCATGGGGATCAATTTTTACATTTAAATCTTAATATTCATCTCTCTACCATTTTCCTTTTGCACTTTCTCTTGCTTTTTGTTTTTTTGTTTGTTTGTTTGTTTTGGTTTTTTTTTTTTTTTTTTTTTTTGCTTGTTTTCTTTCTTTTTTTTTTTTTCATTTTCTCTGTTAACAATAAATCTTATGCAAACTGTTGACTCTAAAGCCCGTTTTTTGCTAACATTCTACAAATGCCAGTACCTTATTTGGTCTGAATACTCCATACTCTAATGACTTACTGCCTCTGTTCAAAGACTAATGCTGATAATTAGATTTAGCCGCCAAGAGGTTGTAGTAAAGAAAGCCATTATGTCAGTGTGGCAGAGATAGAAACCAGCAATGCTGCACCAGGCTAACAGGGAAATAAAGCTAGGGAAGTAGAGGGAGATGGAAATATATAGGAAAGAGATATGGAACAGGAGTGTGTGTGTGTGTGTGTGTGTGTGTGTGTGTGTGTGTGAGAGAGAGAGAGAGAGAGAGAGAGAGAGAGAGAGAGAGGATATGTGTATGTAAAGAAAAAGACTCTTGAAATTAGTTGGATGGGATACAATTTACAAGAAAAAGATTGAAACTATAAAGGAGAGAAATTTCTACTTCCACATCAGATGAAAGAAAGAAAGAAAGAAAGAAAGAAAGAAAGAAAGAAAGAAAGAAAGAAGAGAGAGTACTTCTTCCGCTCTAAAAAAGAGAAAAAGTGGAATAAACTCTAAAATCACAACTTTCAGAAAGCGGTGCTCACAGGGCACTGTGACCAGGAAAATCAGTTCCTCCTTTCCCCATGGCAAGGGAGCACACACCGAAATGTCTTGGCTCTAGCAAAACACAGGAAGAAGACAGGGGCGATGTGAAAGCTGGGGCATATGATACCATTGGATTCCAAAGGATGAGCATGGGTTAGCACGAGAAAACAGAACACCAGGGAATTTCAGACACAAATGGAATTTGTACCAACTTGCAGGTATATTTCCATGGTCCTTAATTCAGAGCTTGCAGGAAAGATTACCAGGGGCAAAGACTGGAGACAGCCTCCCTTGTTGGTACAAGTTAAGGAGGGGAAAGCCATGACATCTACTCTCCTACATGAATCATTCTCTCAGAAGACTTAAGTCTCTGAGAGAAGTCCAAGAAACATTAGAGGCCCAAGGTCACAGATACACACGCATTCATGATGGAGATAGGACATTAGGAATTTTATTAAATATTTTGAATCTGGGGAGGATTTCAAAAGAAGTTTAGAGGTCTCCTACCTCCATTTGAGTGTCAGGAAGGACCATGCCATAGGGAGAAGGAACAGAAATGCTAAAAAAATTTCACCCCCATGTTTCAGGTACACAAGGCCTCCCTAAGACTGAAGCTTGAGCAGGGACACAGAGCTCACCCCTTGCCATCCACCACTGGGAAACAGTAGGAAGCAACAACACTGTTCTGTTGGGAGGGGCAAGAATATGAATATAATAGGCCTTCTGTAATGTAAATGTAACAGGGTAGCTGGAATTTTAGAGCAAAGCACAGACATTGGACAATCCCTCTAGCACTCTAGCTCCCCACCCAGCCTGAGTCATCCTTAGAGTAAGCTGAAACCAGTGGTTCAATGACTATAACCACAGATCAATTTTAGATTAGGAAGAGGAATGCCCAATTCCAGTTGGAAACACTTTTTACTCTAAAATAGTTTCTTTTGTTCTACACGAGATGTCTGGCTTAAATAAAACAATATGACACTCAATAGAGCAAAATAAGATTACAAAGAAGGGGGGCGCCTGGGTGGCACAGCGGTTAAGTGTCTGCCTTCGGCTCAGGGCGTGATCCCGGCGATCTGGGATCGAGCCCCACATCAGGCTCTTCTGCTATGAGCCTGCTTCTTCCTCTCCCACTCCCCCTGCTTGTGTTCCCTCTCTCGCTGCCTGTCTCTATCTCTGTCAAATAAATAAATAAAATCTTAAAAAAAAAAAAAAAAAAGATTACAAAGAAGGGCACCTGAGTGGTACAGTTGGTTAAGCAACAAAGTCTTGGTTTCAGCTAAGGTCATGATCTCAGGGTTGTCAGACTGAACCTCAGCGCAGAGTCTGCTTAAGACCCTCTTTCTCTCTTCCTCTGCCCCTCCCTCTGCTCTCTCTCTCTAATGAATAAATAAATCTTATAAATATTACTAAGAAAAAAAATCATCAAGACACACAGCAATTAACAGAACCAGACTCAGGTATCACCAGATGCAGGAACTATTACATGGAGAGATTAAAATAATTATAATTAATATGTGGAAGGCTCTGTTTTAAAAGATGAAAAATATAGACAAAAAGATGAAAAATATAGACAAAAATATATCAATGGAGAGATGGGAACTTTAAGAGAGTCCAATGAGAATTTATTTTCAACAACTCAAATGAAATGAACACATTCCTTGAAAGACACAAAATCTCACTCAAGAAGAAATAGATAACCTGAATAGTCCTATATCTATTAAATAAATTCAATTCCTTGTGAAATAGCCATCCAACATATTCAGGTCCAGATGTCTTCTCTGACAAATTCTACTAAATATATAAAATAGAAACAATACCAATTCTACACAAACTCTTTCAGAATATATAGAAAGAAGAGGCCCTTTCAACTCATTTTATACCCTGTTATCAAAAGAGTGGAGTAATCAAACGTGTCAAGTCTCTTAGACAGCTACTCACTAACCTATATTTGGAGAATTAAAAATGTCTTAAATGTAGCAGAACAAGGAAGAAACAAATAGTCATTTTGCCATGTTTTGTTGTAGACCCTGTTATGAATCTAAGAGGTTGGTTTTACTTAGCTCCATATAGTAAGAGTCAAGGTTGGGTGCAGAGAGTGAAAAAAGAACATGTGCCATCAGTGATTTCAAAGAATATGGTCTATTTAACACAGAGAAGAGGTAAAATACCTGATTAAAGAAATGCATGAGGGTTCTTGGATAATGTTAAAGACCTGCGAAATTTTGTGGCCATGAATTAACAATGTGATGTTCTTATTTCTCATTGTCATTGTCTCTGGGGTGTTTCACTTCTGTATTCATCCCCACATGGTGGCACGGCACTCTGTACAAAACTCTCTGGTGCATAATCTCCCCAGGAATATTGCTCTCATAAATGGTTTAATTCAACACCCCAGACATAGCATAGAAGAAAGAGCATGAGGTTAGGGAGTTCACCTTTTAGGAGCTGTTTAACCCTGAACAAGGTTCTTTTTTGATTTTTTTTTTTTAAGTTGTACTCATTTTGAGAGAGAGAGAGTGGGGGAAGGGCAGAAGGAGAGGGAGAGAAATCCTCAAGCAGACTTCCCACTGAGCAGGGAGCCCCACGTGGGGGACTGGATCCCAGGACCCTGAGATCATGACCCGAGCTGAAGGCAGAAGCTTAACCCACTGAGCCACCTGGGTGCCCTTCAATTTCCTCATCTTTAACATGAGAACAATTATTATTTACATAAGATTCATTAGAAATAAAACTTCTAACATATATATATAGAGAGAGAGAGAAAGAGAGAGAGAGTAATTCAACAGATGCCAGCCACTAATATAAAAAAGAGCACTAACATTTCTAGGAGGGGTCCTCACCACACCTCACTTAGCTCCATGCAACATGGTCTACACAATAGGCTGAGGTAGTCAGACACAACTGATAGTCATGCATTCACATAATCACTCCCTCGCTCTTATCCTTGCTTTCTTAAATTAGTCGACTTTATTTTTAAGAGAAGTTTTAGGTTTAAAGAAAAAAAATGAAAAAAGTATAGACTTCCCATACACTGTCTCACCCTTCTCCCCCCCCCCCCACACACAACTGCCACTATTATTAGCCCTTATTATTAACATCTTGGATTGGTGTGGTACATTCATTACAACCTATGAGCCAATTTTGGTACATCATTATATAACTGAAGTCTATAGTTTACAGCAGGGTTTGCTTTTTGTGTTGTACACGTCTATGGGTTTTGAAAAATTCATATGTTATGTATCAACAATTACAATATCATATGAAATCATTCCATGATTGTAGGTGGCTCATTGACCTAGGGATATGATTCTTGCTTTGGGTGTGAGAGTTCTTGGGTTCAAATCCTAGATAAGGCCACTTCCTTTTCAATCACTTGTATTTAGAGAATCCCCCCAAAAAAGTATTTCCTCAAAATACTTTCATGGCCCTAAAATTCCTGTGTTCTCTTCTGTTTCATACCTTCTACCTTTACTGGAAACCCTGGCAACCATGGATCATTTTACTGTCTACAGCTGCCTTTTCCAGAACGTCATATGGCTGGAATCATAGAGTACTTAGCTTTTTCAGATTGACTTCTTTCACTTCACCATATACATTTAAGGTTCCCATATGTCTTTTCATGATTTGATAGCTCATTTCCTTTTATCACTAAATAATAATACCTTTGTATGGATGAATCACAGTTGGTTTATTCATTCGTATATTGAAGGGCATCTTAGTTACTTCCAATTGTTGGCAATTATAAATAAAGTCCTATAAACATTCCTATGCAGGGTTTTTGTAAATTTTGAAGTCATTTGTGTAAATATCAGGGAGAATGACTGAAGGATTGTATGATAGGATTATGTTTAGCTTTGTAATAAACTGTCACACTGGCTTCCAAAATGGCTGTAAAATTCTGGGTTTTGGTTTATGATAGTGTATCTAAAAATCCATTGCCAAAACCATGTTAACCTGAATTTTTTCCTGTTTTGTCTCACATAAGTTTTAGTTTTGGTTTTGCATTTAGTTCTATGATCCACTTTGAGTTACTTTTGTGAAAGGTTTAAGGTCTGTGTCTAGATTTTTTTTTTTTTTTTTTGGCCTGTAGATATTCAGTTATGCCAGAACCACTTATTGAAAAGACAATCCTTTCTCCATTGAATTGCCATTACTCTTTTGTTTAGCTGACTATATTTGCATGGATCTATTTCTGAACTTTATTCTGGTCCACTGATCTATTTGTCTATATCACACTCTTTTGATTACTGTAGCTATACAGTAAGTCTTGAAGTCATACAATGCCAATCCTTCAAATCGGTTTTGCTTCAATATTATATTGACTATTCTGGATCCTTTGGTCTTCCATATAAACTTTAGAGTCGTTTTGTCAATGTTAGTAATATAACTTGCTGAGATTTTAATTGGGGTTGTGTTGAATCTATGTATCAAATTAGACAGCACTGACATTTCGACAATGTTGAGTTTTCAGGTGAATGGACTATTTCTGTGTTTATTTAGATCTTCTTCCATTTATTTCAACAGAATTGTATAGTTTTCCTCATATGAAGATAGTATGTGTTTTGTTAAATTTATACCTAAATAGTTAATCTCTTAATTTATAATGTATATGGAGGTGTATTTTTAAAGATTTATTTTAGAGAGAGAGAGAGAGCATGTGAGCCAGGGGAGGGGCAGAGGGAGAGAATCTCAAGCAGACTCCCTGCTGAACATGGAACCCAACACAGGGCTTGGTCTCAGGACACTGAGATCATGACCTCAGCTGAAATCAAGGGTCAGGTGCTTAACTGACTGAGCCACCCAGGCATCCCTGGAGCTGTATTTTTAAATTTTAAATCCCAATTGTTCTCTGTTGGATGAATAGGAATTCTACTGGCTTTTATGAATTATTAACCTTTTATGCTGCAGCCTTGCAATAATCACTAAATATTTCTGTCAATTCTTTGAGATTTTCTACATGGACAATCATGTCATCTCAGGACAATAACTATTTTATTTTGTCCTTCCTAATCTCTATACCTTTTATTCTTTTTCTTATCATACTACATTGACTAGGACTCCCAATATGTCATATAACACTGGTGAGATGGGACAACCTTGCCTTGTACCATACCTTAAGGGGAAAGCCACTAGTTTTTCACCATTAAACATGATATTAGCTGTGGGTTTCTGCAGATGTTCTTTATCAAGTTAAGGAAATTACCCTCTAGTTTGAGATCACTGAAAGTTTTAAACATGAATTGGTGTTGCATTTTTTTAAATTTGCTGATCTACTGATATGATCATGTCATTTTTCTTCTTTAGTCTGTTGATATGATAGTTACATTAATTGCTTTGTGAATGTTGAATCATCCTTGCATACTTAGGATAAATGCCACTTGGTCATTGTGTAGAATTCCTTTTATATATATATATATATATATATATTTGTTGAATTCAAATTATTAATACTCTGTTGAGGAGTTTGGCATCTATGTTCATGAGAGACAATGGTTTTTAGTTTTCCTTCCTTGTAATGACTGTCTGGTTTTGTTATTAGAATACTTCTGGATTAATAACAAGTTAGAGATGTTTTCTCTGCTTCTATTTTCTGGAAAAGATTATTGAAAACTGGTATTTTTTTTTTTTTTTCCCTTAAATGTTTGGTAAAATTCACCAGTGAAAGCATCTGGCTCCAGTGTTTTCTTCTTCGGACGACTATTAATTATTGATTTGTTTAATGAATATAAGCTTATTCAGGTTATCTATTTCTCTTTGTGTAACTTCTGGTAGATAGTTCCTATGAAGAAATTGATCCATTTCTTCTAAGTTATCAAATTTATGATTCTACAATGTCTTCCAGAAACTCCTGATGAGTTTTATTCAGATTATGTTCATTTGTTTTTTTTTTTTTTTTTTCTTTTTCATGTCTTTTAATTTCTTGTTAAAAGCCAGACATAATGCATCAGGTAAAAGGAACTGAGATAAACAGCCTTTCATTTGTGGTTTTATGATTATCTGCCTAGGAGTTATATGGCCTTGTTTACTGTTTATTGTAGCTGTGTGTGTCAGAGAATAAAATTTCTTCTTGTGTTCTTGTTTTTGTCTCCTCTGTTATCCTTGGGTGTTTCTTGGAGACTCTTAGATAGTGTCTGAGGCTTACAGTCCTTTCAGCTATAATCCCCTATTATTACAGAGGAACCCTATTGATGTGGTTTTAAGGTAAAGGTGGTGGGGAAGTGCTCTGTAATCCTGTAATTAGATCTCAGTCTTTCCATCAGCCTGTCCTTTGGCAGTTACTTTCACAAGAGCTTCCCAAGTCCTCCCTCCTTTAGGTGAAGCCGGAAGTCTAGTGTGACCTGGAGCTGGGTATTTCCCTTCTTCAGGTCAATTAAGCTCTGCTCAAATCCCAGTGTGTTAGGCTCTGGTAAAAGAGTTTCTTCCAGGGGCAGTCTTTTGCCAAGGAGAACAGAATGTTCCAGGCATATTTCAAATGGTTTCTTTTTTCCGTTTTACTGACAGAAGTACAAGGGGATTTTTCTTTGATCTTCCTCCTGAGAATCTGGTAGGAATCCTGATGGTAAAATTCAGGAAAGTGTGAAGACCCCCCAAGATTGCCCTCCTCTCTGGAGTTTTTAACTTGCAGACTCAGCGTCACAGAGCCTCTGGAGGCTCACCAGCTACAGCTGTTTTGCTATCCGTGCCGATTCCAGCTGCCTCTGCTTGTGGGCTTCCTCTTCCATTAAGCTGTGGTGCTAGGGAACCACCTGCCTTTCCAGTTTTAGTAAAAATGCTTTGTTGTGTGACCCTAATTCCCTAATGGATCTAAGAAGAGTTGTTGATTTTTTTTTTTCTTTTCAACTTTCTTTTTTTGAAGATGGGACTGACAACTTTCAAGCTCTTCATATGTTAGACCAGAAATCTGTAGTTCAGAATTGAAGTTTCTGAGCTAAAAATAAGCATACTATATGACAATAATCTTATTTTAGGAATGAGAAAACTGATGCTGATTAGATAAATTCCCCAAGTGACAACTGCAGTGAATTGCTGGATTGAGTCTACAACTCATACCTCCTAGCTTGCAGCCTTGTGCTCTGTTCCTTAGTCTCACCGTGCAAAGCCTGATCAAGGACCTGTACTCTTGCTGACTACTTCCCTTCAACTTCTCCCTTTTTACTGAATACTTTTTACTAGAATTTAATATGATCAAGCCTTTCCCACAAGGAAACAAGCATTTTCCCATGGCTGCTACCCCACCCTTTCTTTTATAAAAATAAGTTTTATTCAAGATGGCATGAAGTTATACCAATGTGGATGTACACATTCAACACATGGGTTTGTGAAAAATGTTCCACTGGAGGTAAGAAGATAATGTTAAATTACACATATGGTTTATCTTGATCTCATTCAATTTAGATATATTTTGATCATTCTATTATATACTATTTGTAGATAAATGAATATACATGGGGGACATACTCATAAAAAATTTGCTGATGAGAAATACAAAACAAAGAATTTGGAAGCTGATATAAATGATTACCAAATTCATCCTAACAGCAAATGTTGTTTAAATATGTAATTATCTACATATCCCAAGGGACTTATGTGATCATTTTCTCATTTAAATACGTACGTACATCTGCAGACACATTACTGGTTTGGATGTGAATTGAGAGCATGGTGTCCATTATCAAACGTAAGACCTCAAGCACTTTTTTTGTGGTTCTTATTGCCATATTTATACCTCTGATTTGCAAGTTTTCTGTGTCTTAATATTTTATAAATGTGTCAATTACTAGGAGTTCCAATGATAATAAGATTCTATGCAAGATAGAGACAGGAGATAACAGTTCAATCACTGCATCGGTTCATCTGAGAACAGACACATTCTCGCATTCTTACTGAGCTTCTTTTCTTTTATATCACCATTAATATCCCAAAGGTGTCTCTGATCCTGTTTGTGATAACATAAATGTGTCTTCAAATTATACAAATTAAAATAAAGTTAAAGGCCAATAAAAGAACATGGCATCTGTATTTCTGACAAATGATAATATATGCTTGTGGTAGATCACACGCTACTAATTCTCTTGAGTCCATGAAATCTAAAAATGAATACTGTCAAAATATCTGTACCTGCATGAGAATACATTATTTTTAGAATAAGGATCTTAAAATTAATCTTACTGAATCTCTTTATTTTCAAGTAAAGAAATAAGCTCCATAAAGTTAAGTTATTGACAAGATTTAACTTACTTCTAAGTGGAAGCAGAACCAGGAGAACTTAGGTGTGTTGGTTAATATATGTCAACTTGACTGGGCCAGAGCATGCCGAGCTATTTACTCAAATACTATTCAGGGTGTTCCGTGAGGGTGTTTTTGGATGCACTTAACATATAAATTTGTAGACTGAATAAAACGGATTGCCCCCTCTAATGTGGGTGGGCCTCATCCAATCAGTCGAAACTCTGAACAGAACAAAGGCTGACTTTCCCTGAGCAAGATATTCAGAGATGCACAGATATAGATACATATACAGAGATAAACAGAGATAGAAACAGGTGATAGATATAGAGATAGAGATATATAGAGAAAGAGATCTCTATCTCGGTATACCTATCTATCCATCTATCTATACATACATACATCCTATTGGTTCTGTTTCTCTGGAGAAACCTAAAGTACTAATATTACATCACAGTATTAAAAAGGGCTTTTCATACTCTCCCACTCTACGATGCTCTTTCAAATTTAACATTGCCTGAGATAGAAGTATAAGTCAGTAAGCCCTTCACTGCCCTAGAAGTCCATGAATTCTAGGGGACTGTTAGCAAGAGTGGGAGGAGGTGGGACATCATGATACAGTGGGTAAGATTTATTGCACCTCTATGATTGGCCTGAAAGAATATGCAAAGTGTTTATTTTTTTTTTTTTTTAAGATTTTATTTATTTATTTGACAGAGATAGAGACAGCCAGCGAGAGAGGGAACACAAGCAGGGGGGGTGGGAGAGGAAGAAGCAGGCTCATAGCGGAGGAGCCTGATGTGGGGCCCGATCCCACAACACCAGGATCACGCCTGGAGCCGAAGGCAGACGCTTAACCGCTGTGCCACCCAGGCGCCCCTATGCTAGTCATTTTGTGTTAGTTTGTATTCTCTGACAAATTTGGGGGACAGAGGAATGCCATGAAGGATTTTTCTTAACAAAGTTACATTGATTTACTCTGAAAAATATTAATTAAAATTACCATGAATCTCAAAATTTAGATTCTGAGTTTTGGGGTATGTTTTATAGAGTGCATAATATATTTACATATATACATCAAAATGGTTTTGGCAGGTCCTATGTTGTTGATTGTCCACATATATTTGAATCCATGGGAACACTATTATTTTCAAGACGTATATGAGAATATATTAGTAATATTTCATATCACATAACCCAACCATAGAAATAGGATATGTAGGAATATATGAATTTCACACATAGTATAACCCATTGTAACAGTAGCACATAACCCTTATTACTGCTTAGCAAATTAATTTCAGATTTATTTTATGCGGTTTATGTTGTGAAGGACACATGGAAACTCAAATCCAAATCTGTATATTAATGAGATATGTTGCATTTAGATTCCACTCTGTCTTTCTTTGATAGCAATTTTCAAATAAAATCTATTATGACACTGACAAGTCTATGCATTTCAATGAAATAAATCAAAGTTCATTTCTTAAAAACCATGATCTTAGGATAAAATATTGTTAAATACTTCATGATTTATTCTATAAAAAGATTCGATAAAAAGAATAATAGATAGAGGTCATCCAATTTCTCTATTGCTCTTTTATGATGTTGGTCAAAGGGTACTTTACTTTTCTCCACACTGGAGATTTGTGGTCTCAGCTTCATTTTAATAACAAGAATTAAAATGAATCCAAGTCTGCTTTGACCCTTATTTGTATTCAAATGGCCATTACAGAGACTGAAGTAGAAAACAGTGTGCAAACATATGGAATCTGAGTTCTGTGGGAAAAGTGCAGTTAGAGCTGATACGTTAAGTCAAGAGAGTTAATAGGTTTATGAAAAATAAAGTCTTCCCATCTGTTCTACCAACAAAGGTAAACCAGAGGACTTACCCTTTTCTTCATATTTAACTAGTACAGCTGACTCTTGAACAACACAGGTTGGAACTGTGTGGGTCCACTTGTTTCACAGATGTTTTTGAATAAATACAGTACTGTATATATATTTGCTTTTCCTTATGATTTTCTTAATAACTTTAGTTTTCTGTTCTCTAGCCTACTTTATTTTAAGTATACAATATATAATACACACAGCAAACAAAATATGTGTTAAACAACTGTTTATTCTATTAGTAAGACTTCTGGCCAACAACAGGCTATCAGTAATTAAGTTTTGGGAGAGGTAAAAAGTTGGATGTGGATTTTCAACTGTGCGGTGGTTCGTGTCCCTAAGCCCCACACTGTTCAAGGGTCAACTGTAATCCCATATTAATACACTGCTCATTGAACTGCACAGCAAACGGAGGACAGAGTAAGAGTATTTATAAATTAATTTAAAAAAAAGCACTTGGAGGTGGGGGAAGAAAAGACGGGGGAGTGGGCTTAAGAGCTGAGCTCTTGTGAAGTAGCAATTTCTCTTCAGTAGGCCAGGCTGTTGCTCAGGTTTAAGAGCAAGTTCCAACTGTTCTTTAAAAAAAAAAAAAAAAAAAAGATTGAGGTATAGTAACCATAGTAACTGACACACCACATGACATTGATATTTTCCCTCCTGAGAAGAAAAAAGCCCATTTTTAAAGCAACTGTCACACACACAAAAAATACTTTCTGATAAACTTACTGAAGTTTTAAACTGCTTCCCCAAGGACAAAAAAAAAAAAAAAAAAAAAAAAAAAGCAACCTTTTAACAGGTCCACACATTTAAGATTATGAGGAGTCAAACAAAAATTTCAGGGATTTATTATTTATAAATTAATCTGAGCTATTGAAAATGTCAGTTGTCATTGTGCAGCCTCTCATTAAATGCAGTAATTTCTTAGGTGATATTTATATTTATGTCAGGGAAGGGAGGATGGATGACTATTTCTTAATAAAATAATCATTCTGGTCCATATTCTTCAATAAATGACTGACTGATTTACTTGAAAGTCTTCACATTCTATGACACTAAATTCTGCCCTGAATATTTATTATTAATATTTCAATCTTTCTTTATTTTCTTTCTTTCTCTTTCCTTCCTTCCTTCCTTCCTTCCTTCCTTCCTTCCTTCCTTCCTTCCTTCCTTCCTTCTTTCCTTCCTTCCTTCCTTCCTTCTTTCTTTCTGCTTTCATGTTCTTACTACTGAATATCTCATTATAACACAAGTGTCTCATTTATCAAAAGCTACTCGAGAAAATACAGTCAACTTTGTATTATTTGGCTTGATAGGATATCAATAATTCAAAATTGTACATAACTACCTCCCACCATCATTTATGTAATTCTTATTGACTGTCATTGCTGGGAAAATATTTTTCAACACTTATGGCAATATGAAAAAGGCCATGATATGGGAAGACATTGGACTGGGTCCTTCAATACTAAGGGGGTCAGAGGGAAGCGTTAAGAACCAGCCAAGGGGGGGCGCCTGGGTGGCACAGCGGTTAAGCGCCTGCCTTCGGCTCAGGGCGTGATCCCGGCGTTATGGGATCGAGCCCCACATCAGGCTCTTCTGCTATGAGCCTGCTTCTTCCTCTCCCACTCCCCCTGCTTGTGTTCCCTCTCTCGCTGGCTGTCTCTATCTCTGTCGAATAAATAAATTAAAAAAATCTTAAAAAAAAAAAAAAAAAAAAAGAACCAGCCAAGGAGAGGGAGAAGGAACAGCCAGTAAGACAGGAAGAAAGCTGTATCCAATGTTGCTGGAAAAAACCCGAGCATTTTTCATTGACATTAGGGACAGAGAAGTCAATAGCCTCAGGGCCATGGTAAGAGTAAAACCAGACCGCAGTAGTTTACGAGAGAATAGGAGTAAAAGGGTTAGAGAGAGAGTTTGTGTAGGTAATATTTGCAAGCTTTTTAAAAAAGGGGCTAAAGATAATTGTTGCTGGATTCAAGAGAGAGCTTTTATTTCAGATGGGAGAAAACAGCATGAGTGTATACTATAAGGAATGATAGAAGGGCTGGGGTCCAGCTATGACTTAAGGTTTGATTACAGAAATATGATTAGAAGTTCATCTATGACAAAAGGCTATAAAACTGAGAAAACAAATGATGGCAGTAAGTGTATGTGGTGGTGGAAGTCCATTAAAGTTATTTTCCCTTTGCTGTAGGAAATTAAGTTACCACCCAAAAGTGAGGATGTCAGACAAGATGTTTGCAGTTTGGAAGACACTGGGAAGTGAATGGGGCAGGGAAATGTAAAATGATTTCTGGATGACCTTAAGGATTCATCCGAGGTATATGTCATGCATTTAAAACTGTATGATTTGTGTGTGTGTGTGTGTGTGTGTGTGTGTGTGTGTGTGTGTGTTTCTCCAGCTGTATTTAGTAAAATACTGTGCAACAGGTGAAGTTGGATTTAAGAAAGGTTCTGATTTTGCTAGGTTAGCACAATGATGTGAGAAGAGTTAAGGAAGTCAAAGGAAATGCAAGAAAGTAATTATAATGGCTAACCTGGAATCTAAGCAAATTTGAAAGAAAGTACAAAGTATCTAGGAAGCAAGGTACAGCAAAAAGTTGATCAAATAAATAGAATGGAATTCCCAGTGAGCAAATGTTGCAACTAGGGGACTACAGAGAATGAACTGGAAAGAGAGAAAATGATACAGAGTACGGCACATGAACTTGAAACTATGAAGGGGTTGCAGTAAATGGTGTTGCATAGGTCTAATTTTAAACCCTATTCCCTTTATTGAAGACATTTATAGCATGGGACATTTTCATACAGATTATACAGCTAAATTATAAAACTGTAGCTATAGGAGAGCAAAAGTTCAGTTTGTTGTCTTTTCTGATACTTACCCAATGTCGAACTGTGAATATGACATGAAAGAATTTGAATTTATATTAGTTAAATTTATGGATGGATGAATGGATAGGTGTGTGGGTGGGTGGGTGCATGGATGGATGGATGGATGGAAATGTTGCTATATGCCTAATTAACAGAGAAAACAAATGCTTAGTAAAATAAAGCTGTGGACTGTTCAGTGAAGCTAAGAACACATATGGTTCATCAGCCTTGGAAATACCGTTAACATGTTCCAAAGGTACAAGGAATCCTCCTGGATTATTCCATCTCAACCTCTCTACTCACATGCACTACTTAATCCAAGTATCAATATCTGCTTTCTTAGGCACTCAGTTAATGGGATTTTGATTTTTTTCTTATTTGTTTTGCTACAAAAATCCCCTAAGGTCGGTGAGTGAGTACATCTGAAGTCACAGATGAGCATTAAAACGAAGTAACTGTATAGTTATTTCATATATATATATATATATATATATATATATATATATATATATATATATATATATATATATAGAACCAACCAACCAACCATATGTGTGTGGGTACATATGTAAGTAAAGCGAGCTAGCTCTTTGTCCCTTCCCATAGTAGAATCTAGTCAACTCATCTCCTCTCTCGTTTCTGCAATCTAATAGCCAGTATCTCTTTCTCCATTTCTTACCAAAACAAAATAAAACAATGTAAGTAAAGTAAAAAAGGAAATTACTTCATAGTCCATATACTAGCAATACATATCAAAAGTTAAAAAAAAAGAAACAGATATATACCTATTTGACCGTATAGTCTAGTCAGTACATGCCAAAATAGGACCTGGCTAGTTCAGATGTATGCCCAATTACACAGTAAGAAATAGAAAGGTTTTTTTGTTTTGTTTGTTTTTTGTTTGTTTGTCTTTTTTTTGTGTGTGTGTGTGTGTTTTTTTTTAGCTACGGGACAAAAAAAAATGAGGTCTTTATGAGGTCTTATGTCAAGTGTTGATGTGTCTTTCCCACCCCAACCCCACACCTGGTCTAATGGCATAGTAGGCAATGAGATCAAGGTTTTAGATCCTCTGAGCTAGTGGGATCCTAGCTCCAACACAGGCTGGATTACTGACCGAGTCAGTCCAGATCTTTAAGGACCTCAGGAGGTGTTGTAAAGCCATGTCCACCCACTGTCATTCTTATTTGTCCTGCACATTTGTCCTTTTTGTCTGCTGGCTTACTGAGTGAAAGCAACCTTGGTATCCCCAAATGTCTTTGAACCTTGACAAACTCTTTGTACTCTCAAGTCTATCAGGCATAGTTTAGTATTACAGGCCTGATCTGGGAAGAAAGTGTTGTCAACAAAATAATGAAGCCATGCTGTGAAAAGCAAAACAAAACAAAACAAAAACAAAACAACTTAGGAGAAGCTCAAAATTCCCTTAGAATTGTACCTCATTGTACATTGGTATCATAGACTTTGAATACATTATTAACAATATTTTTGGAGCTTTGCAAACATTGCTCCATTGTTTTCTAGCTATAAAAGCTGTTAAGTGGTCTGAGGTTTTGTGGTTTTCGTTTTCTCGTAGATGGCTTACACGCCCGAAAACTTTTTTCCTGTTTTAGGTCATGATCCTTTAAGCAGTAAATTTAGAACTTTTTTTCAGGAAAATGATCTTTTTTTTTAATATTCCATTTTGAATAGTGTTTATCTTCATTTATTGGATACTCTCCCTCAAAGGTACAAATGATCCCTGCTTAATTTCTTTTCAATATCAAATAGCTTTTTTAGATTGTTTTCACATATTTGTCTTTTTCATCTACATTTTCTCAAGATTTTTCCTGTAATTAAAAAAAAATTAACTATGGTCTCTGATGATTCTAATTTAATGTTCTTTGGAGCAATTATGTGGGCTCTTTATTTAATCAGACCTATAACTTCTCATATCATGTTATTTTTTATTCATTTCCTTTTTGAAATATTTTTTATTAAAGTAAGTTTTAATAAGATGCCATCATATGGAAAAAAGAAAAAAGGTGAGAGAATTCATTTCTCTTAATTGTATTACATTTTCTTCTATAAAGACTCCTTGTCTGTTACATATTTTCTCCCTCCTCACTCTCTCTTTCCTTCCTTTTTTCATCCCTCTTTTCCTTCCTATACTTTATTTACATAGGACCAATACCATTTCTTTTCATCTCCAATGCCTGAGGATTTCTTCCCCAAACTTCTGTTTGCTCTGATACAATACTGTGATATTTTAAACATTTAACATTTACAACTGTATATGGGACTTGTTATTCTTCCGAAACTACAACTTAAAGGGGATTGTTTTTGTTTTACCTATTCACTTGTTTGTGTCAGAAAAGGTCCCTATAAAAGCTAAAATGCTATGACTCTGTTGTTATTGCTAGAATATCTGGCTCTGCTCTCGCTTTTTGGACAGTTAAATTCTATAACAAGACTCACTTCACATAGTTGAAGGGCATATATCATTCCACTGAGGGATATCTTCAAGTTTTAGATAGCCTTAAAACCATTATTTGCATGACAGAATATATACACTATGTTTCCTGCCTTTTCTTATTGCTACCTCATCCCCAATATCCATTTCCTTACTCCTTGGTTGAAACAGGATGAGAGAGAGTGCTCAAAGAGTTTGTAGTTCTACATTCAGGGATTGTTAATTCATGAGTATTACTCTCAGGGAATCTGAAAATTGTTAAATATCATTTATTTCCAGAATATTCCATGTCTTGCTTTTGTGTGTGTGTGTGTGTTTGTTTGTTAATTTGGTTCCTCTTTTTTTATTGATGCTGTTGGGATTTTCCATTTTTCATTGGCTTCCATGGAAGAGAGATTCTATGATATGGCTTCAATGAGCCATCTTAACCTGGATGTCTCCATTAATCTACATTTTAAATTAATTTAAAAAAACTTATATTAAATAAACCCAATGAAGCATCTCAGCTTACTTGTCAGGCCATCCCCATCTTTTCCACAAAATATTTTAACTGGGATCATAGTTAAGACTTCTATTTTTTAATAAAACTAAACATTAGAAATAACATTTTCCTTTGATTTTTTTCTTGTGGTAATATTGATAATGTAATGTAATGTCTTACTCCATTACATTATACTTGCCCTCGCAATGAAGCTTTTATCTGTGTTTTATTTAAAGAAAAAATTATGTAATTCAGTAATCTCTACGTAAGAACATTTTTCAGGATTTTTCAAGTCTATTTTTTTTCTATTATTTTCATTCAAACATTACAAATGGGAATTAAAACTCATGCGGAGACAGGAGAACTTCTAGATCAGAGAAAATAAAATATAATTTTCCATATTTTTTCAAAGGATTTTAAAAAGTGGCACCAGGACACATTATATTCCCTCTGTGTTGCTGCCTGAATTTATTAAAACTGTTTTGAATAGAGTCCTTGAAATTTTACCACAGGACACATTCCAACATTAATTCCAGGGAAATGGATAAGAGGCTCTCACAGCTCTCTCCCTCCCTCAGACAAACCACAGCTCAGTCAGTACCACATCGTGTTACTTTTCTTTCTATAGTTGCTAAAGAGATTGGTGGTAATTTTAGAAAAGCTAACAGCATCTGGAGGTGTCAGTGTTCTCGGGAGCAATTTTGATCAAAAGAGAATATATAGTACGTATACTGAAATTTGAACCTACTCAAACTTTAGGGGATGCAAGGACAGAATTAAGCACCGTTCTAGTCAGTTGGAACCTCCAGGTAAGGAGAGAACACAATTTACTTTTCCAATTCAGTAAGTCTTCAAAAAACTTTAAAGGTGGGGTCAGGTAAGTGTTTTAACCTTTTAACCTCAAAGAGTTAATCCAAAGTAACTTTTTTTTTTTCTATTTACAGTATGGTTTACTGAATACTTTTACTTATATCAAGTGCCCTCTTTCATGCCCATCACACAATTACCCCATCCCCTCACCCAGCTCCCTTCTAGTAACACTCAGTTTGTTCCCTATAGATAAAAATCTATTATGGTTTGCCTCCCTCTACATTTTTATCTTATTTATCCTTCCCTTCTGCTACGTTCATCTATATTGTTTCTTAAATTTCACATATGAGTGAAATAATATGGTATTTGTCTTTCTCTGAGTTATTTTGCTTAGCATAATACCCTCTAGTTACATCCACATCACTGCAAATGGCAAGATTTCATTCTTTTTGATGGCAGAGTAGTATTCCATAGGCACCAAATCTTCTTTATCCATTCATCTGTCGGTGGAGACCTGGGCTCTTTCCATATTTTGGCAATTGTGGACATTGCTGCTACCAGCTATAAATATCGGTGTGCATGTGCCCATTTGAATCACTATGCTTGTATCCTTTGGATAAATACCTAGTAGTATAATTGCTGACTCATCGAGTAGTTCTATTTATAACTTTTTGAGGAACCTCAATACTGTTTTCCACAGTTTGTATTCTCACCAACAGTGTAAGAGGGTTCCCTTTTCTCTGCATTCTAGCCAACATGTGTTGTTTCCTCAGTTGTTAATTTTAGCTTTTCTTACTGGTGCTAGGTGGTACCTCATTGTGGTTTTTATTTGTATTTCCCTGTTGCCAAGTGATGTGGAGCATTTTTTCATGTGTCTGTTGAACTCTTCAGTTTAGCTAGGCTGGAAAAACTGGGCCAGGGTGTTAAATATAGAAATAACAGACTATGAGGGATAAAATAAAAAATAAATAAATAAAAAATAAAAAAGTTGTGTTGGTTCCGAGAAATAAGCAACTGATTGCAGAGTAAGAAAAAAGTTCACTACATGGGATGTGAAAGGACTGCCTACGTTAAGACATACTTAAAGCTTTGCACAATTAACTGTTCTTTTAAATATGCAAAGTAATTTAAAGAGTACATATTAAATTTATTTCTGATTCCATGGAAAGGTCCTGAAAAATTATTGAAAACTCACAGACTGAAAATGCCCTGCCACTGAGAGCAGTTTCCCTGAGTTTCTGTATCAGTGAGTTGGTCATTCAATTGCCTGCATGACTGAACTCTGGATAGACCTATAAGAGAGGGGTGATGTTTTGCTGCCCTAGTGCATTCTAGACTGAATGTGTCTCCCCCAAATTCATAATTTAAACCCTAACCCCCAATATGACTGTACCGGGGGAGGGGAGGTTTTGGAGGGTACTTAAATTTAGACAAGGTCATGAGAATGGAGCCTCCATAACAGGATTATTGCCCTTATAATTCGAGACCAGAGAGACTGCAGTCTCTGTACCATGCAAGGACACATCAAGAGGATGTCCATCTGCAAACCAAGAAAAGAGCTCTCACCTAAAACCAAATCACCTGGCTCCATGATCTTGGACTTCCCAACCTCCGAACTGGGAGAAGCAATATCCGTTGTTTAAGCCACCCAGTATATGCTGCTATAATAGCCCAAACTGACATACATAACATAAATGCTTTTCTAGGTCATATGTCAAGCAGCCATGCATTTTTAATGGATTAAGTCATTTCTGAGAGAAAATAAGCAGTGCCCAAAAACATCGGGTAGTTATTTCATTATTCTCAACTGGCAAATGATGAGTGCTCTGAAGGGAAGGTCCAGATGAAGTAGTGGTATTGATTCTGAAAACAATTCCAGACAATGTAGATGACACGAAAATGTGCAAAGGATATTTCACAGGGCAAATGAGGAGAGAAAGGATAAAAGTGAAAATGAGAACAGGGTGTGCTGATCCAAAAACTGCATCTGAAGTCTGTGGGATGTAAATAGCAAGGCTGCTGTCTTCCATGCCCTGCGATGGAGAGTTGTAATATCTAATTCGCTGTTCAATGTGTCTTCAGTTCACCCAGCAACATTATCAGTAATTACAAGGAGAGAGCATCTCTCACATTATGAAAATCCAGGCTCTGGCAAAAAAGCCTCTGTCATCATCCAACCTGGTTCATCCTGATGAAGGATCGTTGCCAGAACAGGAAGGGCTTTTGTGTTTTGAATCAGTGCTTTTTTTCTCTTGCCTGCTATGTGATGGAGAATGTTTTGCCTAATTGCACATTTACCAGTGGAGCTCAAGAATTAACAAGAATATCAAATTTCTGTTGGATAACCTCATTCCACATCCATAGGGAAAAATAAATAAATACTGCTTGTACGGATTCTTGTTGCAACTAATTTATTCTTTTATTTTTCTTCAGATAATAGGAGTCAAAAATCTCCCAACTGAAGCTGTTACTGAAATGTAGAAAATCTTCCACGTTTAAGGAAGTCTGCTTTTTAGGGCCTGGTTATAGAGTAAAAGTAATTCACCGTGAGTATAAGACATCAGATATGCAGACCCAAGTGGGTTTCCTATTACCCTTTGCTTTTCCCATGTGACACAAACATGTATTCCAATTGGAGGTTATTTTTAGTGAGTTTCAGAATCGTGGAAATGCTCCTTCTGGTAACATTTCCTAAACTCATTTTTCTGTCTTTTGTCTTCCCAGCTGGTATACATCAGAGCTTGCAGTTCTCTTCTCTCTGCACAAATGGCCATACCCAGGTGTTCTAGACGGAGAAATACCCCAAACAAGGGCGATGGTTACTCACTCCGTATCACTAGCTTCTACATTAGTATCCGTGTTGTAGTAGCTACGCCAAGATATAAATAAGGAACTAACAAGGTACTGAATGAATTAATGGAACCAGGGGGCAGGAACAGGGCCAACGCAGGAAGTCAGGAAAGGTTTTCCTGAGAAAGTGAAGTTTGAAGTGATATTTGAGGAAAAAATGGGAATTAACTAGGTGAAGCAAAGAGGGAGGAGAAAATAAAGATCTCCTGTCCATTTGTTTGAGACCAAAATATCCTACTGACAATCTTATAGGGTTTAAGATAGAGTTATTCTTCAAAGCAGGATAAGCTGGGTCGTGGTGCATTAGTGCTAAGCTGCAGATACACCTGCTTATCTCCAACCCTCAACTTACTCTCACTGAGTCTCTTTTGTGGTAATAGGGCTTTAGTGTTCAAGTTCCAATCTTGGATATGTTCCTTTCTTCTTCCCCCTTGGATACGTCCCACTGCAGCACTAGACCACTATTGCTACAAATATTCTGCATTCCTATTGAAGTAAAATGTTTCCCGTAACCTGAACTTGAACTGTCTTTTGGCTTTGCCATTCTCCCCATGTCTGAGGTAGATTCTTGTGGATGGATTTTGCTCTTTGCATACAGACCTGCAGATATAATCTGGTACCGGCTTACCCATGTCTTTTAGCCATATAATCACTGATTCTCCACCATTCTTCTCACTAAGTTTCTTGATTAAGATTCCTGTATTTCTGGTGATGATATTTGCTTGAACAAAGCCCACGGTTGCTTTCTTTGGAGACTCTGATGGAACGTAAGCTATGTGCTTGGCTATGGCTACTGAACATATATCTCATGCCGATGAGTGAGTCTAGAGTGTGTAGAAGCACCCAACCCCACCGAAGCAAAGTGAACAGACCTTTTAGTTTTTTTCTCTAAAAAAAAGAAAGAAAGTTTTATTTGATCCCAAGTTAGGACAGCTGCCTGGGATACGCAATCCTCAGAATGAAGAGAGTACTCTGGAGAAAGAAAGAATGTTTGATGCAGGGTTTTATATATATACACATATATGTTTGTTTACATGAAGAGTTCCAATTCATCAGGACATAAGACATTTCAGAAAATTACAAACTTTATCTTATGTTTTCAGAATGTACAAGGTTGTGGGCTTCAGAGATATGGGAAATTACGGAGATTCTTATTCTTATCTCTAGAAATGTTTCTTTTAGGTTATTTGTTAACAAAGCAGATGTGCAATGTGGGCTTGGGGCAGAAATAGTGCCCATGGTTTGAAGTTTGGTTAAATCATTCTGACCTTGGTAAAAATTAAACATATAGCTTTCCTGATTGCCCCGGAGCAGAGCCCACAGCACTAAAAATTGAAATGTTCTTTGTCACTACAAATAAGTTATCATTATTTCTGAACAGCCACTATATATGGTGGCCATCAACACAAGCCTGTAGGACACCAACCATCAGTGTCTACTGTAGCATTCTGAATCCCCAGGATTTCTGGGTTTGGGAGCTCTGCTGAAACAGTAAAATCATATGGAAATATGACCCTACAGACTAAAGTATGAAGGCGAAAGAAGGAAGAAGAGTATGTCCTGTGGCCCTGACCAAGGAAACTTAAGTTCCTAACTTCAGTGGCAGGTTAGCTCCGGATGCACCTCTGGTCCTCTTTACAACAGGACTCCTTTTTGACTGGAGAAACTAAAAATTGAACATTTCCTATTCAGAAATACTCCACATTTATAGTTTATTTATTCTGATAGACACATATGTATTTAGTGTCAACGTTTGAGTGCTGGAGATAACAAAGATAAATAAAAACGGATACACTCTATACCTTCAGAGAATTTACAACCCAAGGAGAGAAAGAGATACAAATCAAAGAATATTATACACATGTATGGGATTTTAAAATGTAAATGTGCCTACAGATAAACAGAGAGGTACATGGTGTTGGGTGGGGGAGGAGAGAGAAGGACCAAGTCAGGAAGCGAAGAAAGACTTTTTTGAGAAAGTGAAGCTCAAAATGAGAACTGAAGGAAAGCAGAGGTTAACCAGGGGAGGGAAAGAAGGAAGCACATTCAAAGGAGAGACAAGAGCATGTACAAAGGCCCTCTGACATTGAAAATGCTGATCAGAGGCTATAATTCCTGGATAACAAAGTCACGTAAAGTGCAGTGTAAAATAAATCTGCAGCATGTATGGAACTATGCATACTGAGGCTGGCTGACCCTGTTTGGAAATTCTGTGTTATCCAATGATCATTAGAAAGGCACTGAAAGGATTCTAAGCATGTGGTTTTTCCTTCTGAAAAGATTACTTTGGTTGCTCTCTGTAGAATGACTGAAAAAGACTAGATGGCAACATGGTGTACTAGATGTTGTAAATATCCTCCAAAGTAAGGTTAAAAGTAAAACATAGTTGAACTTACAGAAAGAAATAGAAACTGTAGTTTAAAGAAAAATGACAAGGAGGGGTGTCTGGATGGTTCAGTTGGTTAAGGGCCTGCCTTTGACTCTGGTCTTGATCTCAGGGTCCTGGGATCAAGATTCACGTTGGGCTCCCTGCTCAGCAGGGAGCTTGTTTCTCCCTCTCCCTCCGCCCCCACCCCGATCTCCCTCTCTCTCTCTCTGAAATAAATGAATAAAATCTTTATAAAAAAATGGCAAGGAAATTAAAAATCAGGGTGGTAAACTTCCATTGATGATGTAACTCCCAGGAGAGATGTGTTGCTCTCTGTAACTTATAGGATGGATTTTAATGACCTGTTGGGGGAGAAAGAAAAGGTAAAGCCTCATGTCCTTGGAAGTGATGTGTGTGACCATGATACTTCATATAAAGGAAGGGCGCTGAAGAGAACATCATGTGGAAAGGGTAGCCTAGTTAAGAAAAAAAATCCGCCTATTATAAAGGAGAGATCCAGATCATTTTTCTGTCTACGGTAGACCCTGGGAGTATATAAACATTACTGCAGTCAGAATTTATAACGTGGGCCATACCCACTGTGAATTTAAGGTTTGATTTCATACCATCTGAATGTACCTGGACACTCTAAACATGGAAGTGATCCTAAATGGATCACTTATTTGTAACACTCTAAACAAATGGAAGAAATGATTCCAAAATCTTCCTGTAGATTCCTACTTTGCCACAATCTTCACAATATTTTCACACTGAAGTGGTACTTTGCTAAATAAGCATTAAGTACAAAATCACACATTACAAAGCACATAAGGAAAGTAACGACCTTAATTAGAAGCAAGCAGAGAAAATGCAAAGCAGATCAGACTTCCAAAGTGTCTTTAGGATAAAGATGTGGTGTGTGTGTGTGTGTGTGTGTGTGTGTGTGTGTGTGTGTGTGTATAATGGGATATTACTCAGACATCAAAAAAAAAAAAAAAAAAAAAAAGAAATCTTACCATTTGCAATGAAGTGGATGGAACTAGAGGGTATTCCACTAAGGGGAATAAGCCAATCAGAGAAAGACAATTATCATATGATTTTATTCATATGTGGAACTTAAGAAACAAAACAGAGGATCATAGGGGAAGAGAGGGAAAAATAAAATAAGACAAAATCAGAGAGGGAGACAAACCATAAGAGACTCTTAACTATAGGAAACAATCTGAGGGTTGCTGGAAGGGAGGGAGTTGGAGGAATGGGGTAACGGGGTGATGGGCATTAAGGAGAGCATGTGATGCAATGAGCACTGGCTGTTATACGCAACTGATGAGTCACTGAACTCTACCTATGAAACTAACAATACACGATATGTTAATTAATTGAATTTAAATTTAAAAAAAGTCTTTAATCACACACATTCTCTCTCTCTCTCTCTCACACACACACACACCTCCATGTAAATAATTATACTTTTACAATAAAGAAAAGAGTACATTCAACATATGAGCAATACACAAACCATACTACCATTTAAATCACAGCAAATATTTTTAAAAGCTGAAATGTAGATATCATTATAAGATATACTTATGAAGTATTAAAATGTTAAATATTCAAAACTAAAAAGATAGGGAAAAATAAGACAGACATAGGGGCGCCTGGGTGGCGCAGTCGTTAAGCGTCTGCCTTCAGCTCAGGGCGTGATACTGGCATTATGGGATTGAGCCCCACATCAGGCTCCTCCGCAATGAGCCTGCTTCTTCCTCTCCCACTCCCCCTGCTTGTGTTCCCTCTCTCGCTGGCTGTCTCTATCTCTGTTAAATAAATTAATAAAATCTTTAAAAAAAATTAGACAGATGTACTCCAAAAGAGAGCTGGTATACAAATATAATAATTTGGACTTTTTTAAAGAAAATAATTGAGAGAGATAATTTGTATTCATCTTCACACTAAAGCTACAAAATTTATAATCACAATATAACACACAAAAAAAACCTGATAAACTTTACATGATGTGTGAATATTTTAATATAACTCTCAGAGTTATTGATAGATGATGAACATAAATAATTACCCTGGAGAAAAAAAAAATATTTGAAAAACACAAATAAAGAGAAGAACTTGATGATATATTTAACCCTTGAAAGAAACAATTAAAGGTAATACATTTTTTCCAAGTATATATAGAGTATTTGATTAAAGGATCCTATCAAAAGTAGTAAATCGATTCTCAAAAATTCAGAAAATTACTGGCAGTCAGGACTTATTTTCTAAATACAACAGAATTATGAATAACTAAACATATCCTAAAAGTTGATAAGGTTGAAAATAAAAATTAATTTTAATAATTTATGGTTCAATGAAGAAATAGAAAAGTAAATAGAAAACAATGAAATGCTCCATATCCAATTGTTCTGAATTTAGATTTTCACCTTTCAGCCATAACAAGCCTCCCTACTAAAATCAAATGGTTAGCTATGAACATATAAATATGTACGTACACACACACACACACACACACACACACACACACAATTTGAAAACCGTAGAAATTTACCAAGGCAGCATAATTTGAGTGTCCAAGCTACTCAAGAAATAGGATACTCATTGAACTGAGCCCAACATTCCAAGGTGCTTTTCCTGTCAAGCTATTTGCTGATGCTTAAGCAGTGCATTACCAGACGCGTAGCAGCTGTTATGAGGCAGCATTTCTCACTATGCCACATTAACCCCAGCTCCAAGCTGCAGAAACTATTTCAGGAAACAATGGCTGAGAGATCACAGGCTCCCTTCCTCCAACCAGCTTCCACTCATAACGTGGAAGCTTTACCCCAAGCATGGAAGGTAGACAAGATGAAGCCACACGTACCCTTAGTTGAGCTTACTCAAAGGACAGAGGCCCCATACCATGAGATATGAGGCATGAAGACCAGAGGCTATCACCCTGCCTAGCACTCTGCTTGTAAGCAGGGAGGGCATTCGTAGAGAAGTGATACATGGTTTCCATTCCAACTCTGGAAATGAAAGCAGGTGCCTTATTCATAGGGAGAGACAAGACATAAGAATAGAAAGCTCTGAAGCTCTTTCCAAGGGAACTAACTTTTTTGGAACAGATAGAATGTGAAGAAGTTCAAGCCTAAAGACGTTACTGATAACAGCAAAGATTCTGATGTTGTGCAATGAAGAGAAGACTGATAGCTCCATGAAGACAAACAGGTTAACTATAGATCAGATATGAGGTTAACAGAGTCAGTGAAAGAGACAGACAAGAAGAGCTCCCTGGAGTTGAAAGAAGACTCAAAAATTGGTCTCAAAGACCACTTTGCAAAGGCCTAAATTTCATTTGTTCTTATGTTATGGCAATCTATCCTCACAACTTTGTTGAAAGCGATTGAGTGGTGAGCCAGCAATTGCTGTAGGTGAACAGCTGGGTGTAATACCAACAAGAACAGACAGCTTAACAGTGAGATCAGGGAAAGAAACAGTCAAGGGAACCCAGCCAGTGTTGACTGTCATGCCAATATGATTGTGAGAATGCCCCAGGCTGTGAACTGCAGCAGAAAAAAACTTCACTGAAATATGCCAGCTATGTCACTAAAAAAATAAACAAGCCCCATTTAAAAATGAAGGCAAAATAAAGACATTCCCAGATTAACAAAACAAACAAGTAAGCCCAAAGGATCTCCTTGCTGACAGGCCCACCTTACAAGAAACACAAAAAGAAGTTTTGGTGAGGCTGAAAGTAGGTGATCCTAGAAAGTAAACTGGATACACACACCAAAGAATACTGGTAAAGGTAATAATGTAGCTAAGTACAGTATAATTGCAAATCCCCCTTCTCTTCTTACCTGATTTAAGAAGCAATCACATAATATCTTATGTATATAAACTGTAGATTGCTTTGGGCAGGGCATTTTAACATGTTATTTTTTCTAATCCATGAACATAGACTATCTTTCCAATTGCTTGTGTCATCTTCAATTTCTTTCATCAGTGTTTTATAGTTTACAAAGTAAAGCTCTTTCACTTCCTCAGTTAAGTTTATTCCTAGGCATTTTATTCTTTTTGGTGCAACTGTAAATGGGATCGTTTTCTTAATCACTTTTTCTGCTACTTCATTATTAGTGTATAAAAATGCAACTAATTTCTGTATATTGGTTTTGTATCCTGTGACATTACTAAATGCATTTATCAGGTCTAGTATTTTTTTGGTGGAGTCATTAGGGTTTTCTATATATAATACCATGTCATCCGCAAATAGTGAAAGTTTTACTTCTTCCTTACCAATTTGGATGCCTGTTATTTCTTTTTCTTGTCTGATTGCTGTGGCTAGGACTTCTAGTACTATGTTAAATAAAAGTGGTAGGAGTGTTTATCTGTGTCTTGCTCCATGATCTTCAAGAAAAAGCTCTATTTTTCACTATTGATTATGATGTCAGCTGTGGGTTTCTGTATATGGTCTTTATTATGATGAGGTATGTTCCTTTTAAACCTACTTTGTTGAGAGTTTTTATATGAATGGATGTTGTACTTTGTCAATGATTTTTTTCTACACATATAAAAATGATCATATGGTTTTTACCTTTTCTCTTGTTAATGTGATGTATCATTTGTTTGATTTGTGAATATTGAACCTTGCATTTCTGGAATAAATTCCACTTGATTGTGATCAGTACCTTTTTAAATGTATTGTTGGACTTAATTTGCTAATATTTTGTTGAGAATTTGAAAAGCAAATTAAAAAAAAATTACCACAATTTAAAGCCAAGAACCAGATGACTGGTGAAATCCACTAAACATTTACGGAATTAACATCAATTCTTCACAAGTTTTCCAAAAACTAGAAGAGGGATATTTCTCAATTTATTCTACGAGGTCAATGTCTCCTGGTAGCAAAATCAGGTATGTTTATGAATGCTACTAGCAGTTTTATATAAAATAGCAGAAAGGTGAAACAAATTCAGTGTTCAGCAACAGAATAAATTTATAAATTGTGATACATTTGAATAACTTAATAACATACAGTAATCATTCATAAGAAAAGGTAACTGCAGAACAATATATCATTAGAAATTAGAATGAAAAATCCTCAACAAAATATTAGCAAACTGAATCTAGAGGTACATCAAATGGATTATATACCGTAACAAACTGAGACTTACTCAATAATTGGTTCAAAAAGGTTGGTTTAACAACCAAAATCAATTAATGTACTATAGCATATCAAGAGAATAAAGGATGAAAATGACATGATTATCTTAACAGATGCAGAAAAAGCAAATTATAGAATTTGACTTCCTATATTATTAAAAAAAGAACCCTCAATAATTAAATGTAGGAGGGAACTTATTCAAACTTATAAAGTCCATGTACAAAAATCCCCACAAGTAACATCATACTATTGTCACTTCTTTTCAACATTTCACTGAAATTTTTAGCCAGGACCACTAGACAAGAAAAATAAATCAAAGGAATCAAAACGGGAAAGTAAGAAGTGAAAGTCCCTCTCTTTGCAGAGGACATAGTCTTGTATACAGAAAATCCTAAGAAATCCACTACTATATAGTAATACTATTTACTATGGTATTTATAGATGCTACTATAAGTAATAAACAAGTTAAGTGATGTTGCAGGATATAGATCAACATACATAATAATCTACAGTATTTCTATACACTAGTGATAAACTTGAAATGAAATTGAAAAAAATTCATTTAAAATAACACCAAAAGTAGTAAAATGTTTAGGAAAAAAAATGTAACAAAATAGGTGCAAACTGGTTCCCTGAAAACTATAAAACATTACTGAAACTAATGACATCTAGATAAATCTGAGCAGAAATTAAATGGAAAATTACTTTAAATATATAATATACTTAATTGACTCAATGAAAATATATCTGTAATTGTTAAAGTGTTTAAATTTATAATTGAGCATATTTCAATGAAATATGGCCTGGAAATTTTCAAAAGTGAATTTAGTTAAATGTACAAACATTAAAAACAGAAAAAAAAAAAAAAAACCTAATTTCAAGAAAGATAAAGATTAGATCTCTTTGTAATGTATGTTTGGTATTAATATAGACTTGCTATCTTAAGAATTATGGAATAAGAAAGGAAATGTGGGGTGGATGTTAATTTTGAAGTTAAGATATAAATATCAATATTTTAATAGTAGTAGAAAAAAAAAGAACAAAATTAGTCAACCTAGTCAACAGTCAATACATAGGAAAACACATGATTGAGTGTGGTCTATCCAAGAGATTCATGAATCCTTTTTTTTTTTTTTTTTTTTTTTTTTTTAAGATTTTATTTATTTATTTTAGAGAGAGAGAGAGAGAGTGGAGTGAGGAAGGGCAGAGAGGGAGGGACTGGCAGAAAGAATCTAAAGCAGACACCACACTAAGCACAGAGCCCCATGTGGGGCTTGATCCCACGACTGCGAGATCATGACCTAAGCCAAAACCAAGGGTTGGACACTTAGCCAACTGAGCCACACAGGTGCCCTGAGATTCATGAATTCTTTTATGTTAGAATATATATAAATTATATCCACAATATAAACATATAAAATGCTGTTAAACCTCACGATTAATTACAGAACTTTAAGCCAAAGGTGATATTACAATCAAGAAATAAGTTGGTTCAAATACCAAATTTGTATTTAAAAATTAGGTTACGGGGGGGGGGCGGTGCCTGGGTTGTTCAGTCAGTTAAGCATCCAATTCTTGGTTTTGGCTCAGGTTATGTATCACAGTTTTGGGACTGAGCCCCTGGGGCTCAGTGCTCAGGTGCAGAGTGTGCTTCAGATTCTCTTTTCCTCTCCCCCGACTCTCTCTCTCTCACTCTCAAATAAATAAATAAATAAATAAATAAATAAATAAATAAATAATTTTAAAAACTTAGGCTGTGGGCAGGGGGTGCCTGGGTGACTCAGTGGGTCAAGTGTCTGCCTTCTGCTCAGTTCATGACACTGGGGTCCTGGGATCAAGCCCCACATTGGGCTCCTTGCTCAGTAGGGAGCCTGCTTCTCCCTCTCCCTCTGCCTGCCACTCCCCCTCCTTGTCCACACGCTCTCTGTCAAATAAATAAATTTTTTTTTTAATTAGGTTACAGGATAATAAAAACTCATATATTGCAGGTGGAAGTACAAATTAGAATCATCTCATTGAGCATTTGACAATGTATTTGGCAAAGCTGAAGATATGCATATTTTGGGACCAAAGCAATTCTTCTCCTAATTATAAGTCACCAAAGAAACTCCTGCATACGCACACTACAGATATGCTGATGAATGTTATTAGCAGCTTTATATAAAACAAGTGAAACTAAGTGTCTAGCAACAGAATAAATTTATAAATTGTGATATATTCAAATAATTTAATGTACAGTAATCATAATAAATGAAGTGGAAAGGTATTTGTTGTTCCAGTTAGTATGGTTTCATAGCATCATTTCCCAATAATTAGCAATGTACAGCAACCATTTTCTATGTTTCTTGGTTTGCATTGGTCAGAATTTAGATAAACTATATTGGAAATGGATAATCTCTTTTCTATCTTGTCTGAGGCCTCCATTGGTAGACTGGAAGGTTGGGGATTATTGCCATCTAAAACTATGCTCACTTCCAGATCTACTAGGCTGGCTGTCAGCTGATATCTCCATTCCTCTCCATGAGGATTCTCCATGATTCTCTCCACATGGGCTAGTTTTGGTTTCCTCCTATCATAGCGGCTGATCTCCCTTGAGCAAGCATCTTAAAATTGAGAGTAGAACAGAAGCTGTATCCTTCTTATGATCTACTTCAGAAGTCACATAGTATACTTCTGCTATATTTTATTGATCAGAGACATCAAAAGCTCCCACCCAGATTCACGATGAGGGAACCCTCAGGCACCTCTCAGGAGAACTGTCAAAGTCACATGGTAAGAAAAGCATACAGGATGAGAAAGATTGTCATAGCCATTTAGGAAAATAAAATCTGCTGAGCATCTCAAGTGCCACAAATACATTTTTTAAGTAAAAAAAGCAAATTTCAACAATATAATTCTATTTATGTAGAATGTTTAAATGTTAATATATATAGTATACATACATATGCAGGCATATCTTTTAAAATGCATGTGTACAGTTAAACAAAAAAGAAATGCAGTAATGATGAACAAAAAGTTTTAAAAAGATGTTATCTTTGGGAATGTTGGAGGGAGACATAAGCAATTTTGAAGAAAGATACAAGAAGGACCCAAAGGAATTATGTTTCATTTTACAAGAAGGGTTGTTCTCACATGGGTGTTCATTGCAGCCTAATACTATATGTGGAAGATAAATTCCAAAGGACTCTGGATTTGGTTATAAATGAGGCACTGGGGAAAGGGAAATGCCAATGATGCATTCCAGATATACAATTCATAGAGGTGCTCGATGGCAGCACCCTGCCATGAAAGGTGCAGAGACATTATAGTAGAGGAACATAAAGATATCAACAGCAGATATATAGTTGGACATAAAGCCCTTGGGTTAGTCTACATCATTATGATCCTACAAATAAATTGCAAAATTCCTAGAATCATTCTGGGGTTTAAAAGGCATGTTGTCGGGGCACCTGGGTGGCTCAGCCGTTAAGCTTCTGCCTTCAGCTCAGGGCGTGATCCCAGGGTCCTGGGATTGAGCTCCACATCAGGCTCCCTGCTGGAAGCCTGGTTCTTCCTCTCCCACTCCCCCTGCTTGTGTTCCCTCTCTCGCTGGCCTTCTCTCTCTCTCTCTGTCCAATAAATAAATAAAATCTTTAAAAAAATAAGTAAAAGGCATGTTATTTAGTAATATCCTGTGATCATCAAGGGAACTCAGCAAAATTTCTGCTCTACTGAATGTTCAAAGAAATATAAAATGTTGGGCATCCCTTTAAAACTGTTTTATTAACAACATGGCCAATTTTTCTTTCTTTTTTTTTTTTTTTTCTTAGAGAGAGAGTGTGTGTGAGCACAGGGGAAGGGGCAGAGACAGAGAAGGAGAGAGATAATCTTAAGCATGCTCCACGCCTAGTACAGAGTCCAACATGGTGCTGGATTTCAAAACCCTAAGATCATGACCTGGGCTGAAATCAAGAGTTGGATGATTAACTGACTGAGCTACTCAGGTGCCCCAACACGGCCAATATTTATGCACGTATGTCTGAATTTTAAGGTCCCTGGATTAATAATTTTCTCCTTCACAAAAATATTTTTTCCCAGCACTGCCAATGATGCCAAAAATTGCAGCTTTAGACATTATTTCCCTTTTGGTAAACCTCTTGAAATTTATTTTTAAGCAAGAAGGTTTTCTTTTAAATTGCAGAGGCCCAGGCATGCCTGGGTGGCTCAGCTGGTTCAGCCCCTGACTCTTGATTTCGGTGCAGGTCATGATCTCAGGATTGGAAGATCAAGCCTCACATCAGGCTTCATGCTCAGCAGAGTTTCCTTGAGATTCTCTCTCTCCCTCTCCCTCCCCCATAAATAAATAAATAAATAAATAAATAAATAAATAAATAAATAAATTAAAATGCAGAGACCCAGAGGTGGAACAAACCTAAATGTGGTGGTTATTTGATCACACAAAGGTCACAACAAAAGACACCCAAAAGTAAGATCACAGAGGAAGGTCCTCAGTGGGAGAAGACACAGGGTGCAGAGGCCAGAAGAAACAACAACAACAACAACAAGGTACAGACGTAGAACACAGGAACAGATAAGGAACTACATTTTTCCCCCTCACAACTTTTCTGAAGGCTGAGTATGGCAACCTTACTGTGGGATCAACTTATGTGGCCAGAGACATTTTACATTGCCCTCTGAAATACAGAAATCAACTCCAGCATTATGGGAAACGATAAAAAGGTATTTAGTAGGGTAAAAATACTGGTTAAAGAGCTTTTTGGAAATGTTTCAAATAATACATACACACTGAGAAAATGATCCATGAAATCGATACAAAGACCTAAGAGCAACTGTGTTGCTTTAAAAACAAAAAGGAGAAAAACAGAGTAAGGAGTTCCGAATCTGTATGTAGGTCAGATACCTAGTATTAATTGGTTTCAAAGGGGTTTATGCTTAAAAATAGAATCCATCCTGAATAGAAAAGACAGATATTTGTTCTGTTTACATGTAAACTGGGACAGTTTCCTTTAATGTGTGTATGAAAACTCCGATAAGGAAGGCCACTCAAGAGAACAGATTCCCAAGCCTTTCTTTTTCTCTTCATTTATATATTATTATTTTTTTTTAACCTGACAAAAGAAAAAGAGAAAAAAAAATGCCATAGCCACAGGTGAGCAATATAAAACACATAAATGAAGACGTTTGGGTAGAAACAGTCCCTCAATAATAATTTCTGTCTTTTGAAATGTATCTCAGAGTGTAAATCTTCAGTCACTGAAGTTTGACTCCTGAGAAATAAGCTTGGATAAGCTCAGTGTCTTTCACTTGCCTGTAAAGAAAACCTACATGTTGGCTAGTCAAATCAGCATTAATTATGTACACATAACTGAAAGGCTTTCCTTGAAACACACTATTTCTGTCAAAAGCTGTGGAAGGTTGCTGACTATGATTTAATTAGACTTTAGTTTTACAGTATTCCACTTTCAAAAAACATTATATGTTAAAAAGTATATATACATAAACACACACAACATACACTAGATATATTATCATATAATATTACTATATATATGTGTATTCTTACATATGCATTCTTACAAATGTATCACACGTATGATATATATATATATATATATATATATATATATATATTACTTATGTACAATTCTTAACATTTAGCCAGGATTTTCTAAGGAAGATATTGCCTGGAAATCCTTTCTACAGTGACTCTGTGGCAGATTCAACTCTCTTTTGTTTTATTTTTGTAATCTTTTTCTTAAATTTATTTATTTGGGAGAGAGAACAAGCACACAAGCAAAGGGAGGCACAAAGGGAGAAGCAGGCTCAATCCCAAGATCCCAGGATCACAACCTGAGCCGAATGCAGATGCTTAACCGACTGAGCCACCCAGGAGCCCTTATTTATTTTTTTGAGAGACAGAGAGAGAGCTAGGGCACATGCGTGGGGGGAGGGGCAGGAGGGGGTAGAGAGAATCTTAACCAGGCTCCACATTCAAGCATGGAGCCCAATGCGGGGCTCGATCTCATGACACTGAGATCATGACCTGAGCCGAAATCAAGAATCAGAGGCTCAACAGACTGAGTCACCCAGGTGCCCTTCAACTCTTCTTTAAAATCCCAATAATATTAATATATGATTCTTGAGAACAATCATTTGAGTGGAGACTCTAACTATCCACGGGTATATTTTAGTGGGAGAAAACTAGACTTAGGTTAGACAGCTTTACTTGAAGCTAGGGTGAGAACTCACTAAGCAGGCAAGCTCTCACACATGCAGACAGTGTACAGACACAAATGGGTACAGAAAACATAAATGCCGATGGGCTTGACCCTACTCCAAGCCTGTTCCAGGTGGTCTGTTGTTAATGCAACATCACTACCACTTTCTTATAAGGACTCCTCCCCCCTGCAGTGGAAAAGCCAGGAGCTGCATTTTCTAGAATCCTTTTCCTGGGATAGAGTTTGCCAATGAGAAGAAATTGTGTGACATTTAAAAGACAGAAAAAAAGTGGAAACCAAAGTTTTCAGAAGGCCGTTGCAGCCAGACGTGGGCAGAGTGAGACTCCTGACAGCTGGATGGGGAGCTCTCAGAAGCCACCTTTCTTGCAAGCTGAGGCAGCTAGTGAGAACTTCTCGGTTTTGTTTTGTTTTGTTTTGAGAACGGCAACAACTTTGTGACAACTCTGAGAACTATCTTCTTTAATGTTTTTGGTTGAAATCTTAGTTGCTGGATTCCCTGCCCATCAGCACCAGCTTCCATAAACTTTAGAGGCAATTTCCATGGCTTCTGCTCCTCCTACTCTTCTGAAATCATTTAAGCCCCCAATTCTACGTTAAATCCTTTATACTCAAAATGTGTTGTTTGCCTTGTCTCTACTTAACAAAACAATGACTTCTTCAAGCCCTGACAGGATATTTAAAATCTGTCAAGGACCCTCCTCAACCCATGATACAACCAATTCTCATAGTTTCTCATCCTAGCAATGAGCAAGACCTTGTATCAGAGAATGTCAAGGGTCTCTCAGCTCCAAATGTGTCCATCTATATCCCAATGGGTAGCAGTAGGGTCAAATCCTGCAAACTACTTTCTCAAACTTGGAGTAGGATGCAATAGTGTGGTACTCTAGAATGAAGGGGTAGGCCATCTTATCCTCGAAGGTTTCTAAAGGGCAGCAGTGATTGGTAACAAGAGTGTCTGTGAGAGGTCAGGTGCCCCACCAGCAAGGCTGGAGCACCGTGGCAAGTACACCCCTCATTTCTACAAGGTCTCCATTGTGGTTCCAACAACCAGATGAGAACTCAGGTGGTGGCTATGGCAGGTATATGAGCTCCAGGGACAGTAGTAACTTCATGATTTGGGGGTAACAAAATATTTAGGGAAATAACATATAAATTGAAAAAATAACTAGTAAGTGATGCACATTTATAAAATAATGAGAAACCTGGAGGTAAACACAGTTCATATCTATTTAATCACTGCACAACAGATAGGGAATCAGCCCATAAACTTTGAATACTGCACTTTATGTATCAAGTCCATTTATGTTATACAGGTGAAAACCCTAACCATTTCAGTTCCATAAATAACTCACTGCTCTTATTCACTTTCTATTTACTTTGTTTTTTTTTTCTTTTAACTTTATGTTTCTTCTTGATTTTTCCATGCATGTTATCCATAATAAGGGAGTAACTGGTCCTGCAAATAAGCACGATATTGTTCTTATTTCCTAGTATAAACTGATAAAATAACAGTAACATTATTATTGCATTATTAAGTTCAGATGCTAAGCTACTGAAAGGCCACATCTGAGACATGGAAAAATTGATATTTTGGGGGGGCAGCCGTGGGTGAGCCAGCAATGTCTCCCTTGGTGAAATTCTGAACTCAACATGTGTAGCTCCTTCAAAAGTTAAGAGAGAGCAACTTAAATAGGAAATTAAATCCCCTCTTAATATGAATACATTGTAAGACCAAATGTTAGTGGCTGTGGAAGTGCATGGAGTAATACATACAGCTATTTACTGGAGAGCTGTTACTTGCCCACGCTGGCATTTTCCCACACAGTCCTACTTATACTTGGTATGTCGATTAGTCTCCTGCCCTGCCACTGCTATTACTCTTCCCATTATTTTTAACAGTTGGTGACAAAGCAATGAATTATGGAAATTTATTTTAACACAAAACATAGAAGGATACTTCTAGTGGTGTTTTTTAAAACAATCTCTGGGGCATAATTTATTATATCAAGAGAATATGTCAAATCTGGATTCACCTAAACCATGGAGTTTGAAGGTGAACCTCACTCCAACTTTAGAACATTTTCCCTACCTACAGAGTTTAAACTTGGCAATGGTTTAACAAGCATCCTTGGCTCCATCCAAACCCCCTCACTTTCCCGCCTTCACTAAAGGAAAACTACTTTGCCCATGGAGGTCAGAGTGACCTGGTAAACGTTACCTGCCAATTGCTGGGCATTTAGGAAGGAAGAACAAGAAAGTCACAGAAAATGACCCAGGTACAAGACCTTTGCCTGTCAAACAAGGAGAGACAAAGATTAAAAATAAAAAATACATCATGCAAGGTTAAGAACTCCTGTTGTGCTAAGAGCTTTTGAAGCCTGGAAATACCAGAGGCTTACGTGTATCTCAGACGAAAATGCAAGTTCTGACCTGAGATCGTTAGTGTGACACTCAACCTGTGACCAGAGCTCCCACAGGTTATTGCACTCAGCTTAACCAGGGTTAGAGGGACAGGGCAAGGCCACAGAAAATGACACTCAATTTAAACATAATTTAATTCTCTAAAGACTTTTTTAATAGGGTCTTGGAATCAACATCTTAGAGCTCTCTGACTAAATGCTGCTATTTTGGGAAAATAAAATTGCTGCTCTTGCTATTTTCTGCGTGAATTCAGGGATCTAAGGAACAAAGTGAGGTACCTTTTGGCCCTTCTACAATGTAGTCTGAAATCAAAGCATGGATGAAGTTCTTGAAACTGATCTAACTTATTGTGTCCTAACGTGTATTAGGTTATGCCACCAGTGTGCACTTAGTATTATAATTATCTAGTATAGTATGTCTATTTCTACTCTAGTAAATGGACCTAATTTTAGACTGATTTCTAAAAACCGTCTCCAGTATCACTTCTTCAGACTCCTTCATCTTGTTCAGAGCATTTTGGAAAGTTACAGAAAGAACACGAGTACTTAAGAGATCACAATAAGTGCAAAATGGATCTTGAAAAAGCAACAAAATGCTGGCAAATCCAAATCTATTCCTAATTCTTCATAAAATGTCACCATCACGTCTGTCTTTGTAACCTCTTTGTAAAGTCAGAGGATCTGAGATAAACTATTCATAGACACAAAGCAGGGAGTGTTTAGCCAGCTGTCACACACAACAAAAGAATGCTGAGAATCTTGACCTTTGTCAAAGCATATTTAATTTGGAATGGGGAATAGAAAGCCTAATAAAGAAAAGTTTCACAAACTATAGTTGAATAAAGACGAAGCGCTGTTGTTCCACAGGTCAAAAGGTAATCAGAAACAAGAATCGTGCCGCGAGAGAATAGTACTAGCAAAATATGGGGTATGCTGGACTTTTAAGATAGACCCCAGACATTTTCATACTCTTTTTCACATTGAGATAAAAGCCATAAGTCTTATCATGCAACACTACATCAAAAATTAAGGATATACTGGGGCGCCTGGGTGGCACAGCGGTTAAGCGTCTGCTTTCGGCTCAGGGCGTGATCCCGGCGTTATGGGATCGAGCCCCACATCAGGTTCTTCCGCTATGAGCCTGCTTCTTCCTCTCCCACTCCCCCTGCTTGTGTTCCCTCTCTCGCTGGCTGTCTCTCTCTCTGTCGAATAAACAAATAAAATCTTAAAAAAAACAAAACAAAACAAAACAAAACTAAGGAAATACTGTACGGCGACTAACATAACATAATAAACAAAAATACTTAAAAAAAAGCCATAAATCTTAAATGTACAATTCAATGAGTTTTAGCAAATGTGGACATCCATGAGTTCATACCCCAATCAAGATCAAACTTTACATCAAAAACCAGGGATGTACTGTATGGTGAATAACATAATATAATAAAAATATTATTATGGAAAAAAAAAAGATATAAAATATTTCCAACACAGAAAGTTCCTCGTGAGGGTTTCTAGTCAAAGCCCATAGCCACCACTGTAGGCAACAAAAGATCTGATTCCTACTGCTATAGTTTTACCTGTTGTATGACTCATACACATTTATCTCACTATCTGTAGACATTTGTGTCTGCCTTCTTTTGCACAATGCTTTTTGAGAGCCATCTCTGTTGCCAAATGTATTATCAATATTTGTTTCTCTTTAATTGCTAAGTGATATGTGATTATATAAATATTTCCTGGCTTATCCATTTTATCATTTTGTCAGTGTCAGAAAAAGGAAAAAAGAGATTTTACCCTCCTTGTAAACCAGCAAATTAGCCTGCCCCAGTTTCGTAAGTGCTGACAGGACTAAAAAGTCCTCGGTCAAAGATAAAGAACTGTATTACTCATGGCAGAAGAGAGTCACAAAATTCATGTTAGTATCAATTTTTCTTGATCCACCTCCAAATCCCTGGAGCATGATCTGGAGGTGGGTAGAGATGCTAGTGAACCTGCTCTATCTTTTCCTTGGAGATGTTTCATCTTTATTATGATAAAGAGAAAACAAATCTGTCCTCTACCCCGGAGTGAGACACTATCTCTGCATCCTAACATTTCCCTATACAAACATCCTTGGAAAGACAGTCCAGAACAAAAGCTGATAGAAGACATGCAGAAAAACCTCAGAGAACTGTCTCTCAACACCTAGTGATGCACATTTTAGGTGTTTCCAGTTTGAAACTACCAAGTAAATTATTGAGGAATTCCCATGCAGTCAATCATATCATGTGTGAATAAGAACAGTTTTATTTTTCCTCCAAAATTTTTACTCCCCCTTCCTTCCTTTCTATTATTATTATTATTATTATTATTATTATTATTATTATTATTATTATTATTTTCATTTTTTTTACCTTGCCAAGTACATTGGCAAGAGACAATATTGAAGAGATGGAATTAGAACTGACTTTTGGGGGCACCTGGATGGCTCAGTTGGGTAAGCATCCAACTCTTGATTTCAGCTCAGGTCATGATACCAGGGTTGTGAGGATGAGCCCCAGGGTGGGCTCCAGGCTGGGCATGGAGTTTACTTAAGATTCTCTTGCTCTCTCTCCCTCTGCATGCTACCCCCACCCCAGCTTTTATGCACATGCTCTCTCTCTCTCAAAAACAAAACAAAACAAAAACAAAACAACAACAAAAAAACCCAAAACCCTGACCTTTTGTAATTTTGTTCTCAATCTTAGTAAACATGTTAATATTTCACCATGTATGATATCAGCTGTACATGTTTCATATATTTACTTTGATAGTGGAGAAAATTCCCTCTATTGCTAGTTTGTGTCATATTTTTAAGACGAATAGATATTAGATACTGAATTTTGTCAAATGCATTTTCTGTATCTATCAGAATGATATGTATTTTCTCCCTTATTCTATCGTGGTGAATTATGATAATTAATTTTTCAATGTTAAACCTCCTTATATATTTTTTAAATAAGTCCTATTTGAGCATGATATCTACCTGTTGTTTATATTGCTGGATTTGAATGTTATATTTCATTAAGGATTTTTACAGCTATTTTCTTGATGGTCACAGTTCTTTAACTTTATTTTCTTGTAATAGCTACATCAGGTTTCTCACCACAATAACGATGACCTCAAAAAATGAACTAAGAAGTGTCTCCTTCTTATTTCCTGAAAGAGTTTAAAAGTAGTGTAAAATTTGATTTTTACTACTAATATTTACTCGTTAAGTATTTGCTATAATTCAGTAGTATAACTATCTGTACCTAAAGATTCCTTTGAAGACGGAAATTTTATTAATTACTTTAAAAGATAAAGAGTATTAAATTTTCTACTTCTCCTTGTGTCAGTTTTGGTAAATTGTTTTTTTATAAATTTGACTGTTTCATCAGAGTTTTAAAATTTATTGAAATAGAGTTGTTCCTAATATGAATTCATGATATTTTTAATACCCTTAATCTGTTTTGGCAATCCTCTGTCATTCCTGATATTAATGTTTTGTATTTTCTCATTCAATTATTAGCTAGGTCTTTATCAATTTCATTAACCTTATTACAGACACAATGGCTAAGTTAATTCCTCTATTGCCCATTGGCTTATTTTTCATTATTTTCTTTAATTTAACTTCCTTTTCTTTATCTTATTCCTAAAAATATAAAGTTATAGCCTTGATTTAAAATCCTTTTTCTTTGGTAATGTAAACATATAAAGCTATAAATTTACTTCTATTTACTCTTTTGGCTGCATAATACCCATTCTGAGAATTTATATTTTTCTACTTTGTTAGTTTAAAATGTTTTCTAGGTCCCTTTATAAAGTAAGTCTTTTGAACTCACTAAAATGCAATGTCATTGAAATAGCTCACAAAACATAATATATAAATCATTCTTTTAATAAGCTCAACAATTATTCTTCCCTACTTAATTCCATCTGCATTTATCTCCTTGTTCTTTACATTCATCAGGAACATTTCTGCTTCAAGATTTATGCTCATGCTATTTTCTTTGCCTAAAATATACTCTCTGTATATCTGCATGGGTTATGGTCTCACTTCCTCCAATATACTGCTCAAATATCACCTTCTCCATCAGGTCCATCCTTGACAATCCCATTTAGAATTCTAATTCCGTATCTGGTTCTTGTTTATTTTTTACCATATACATTTCACTGTTTTAATTTTCCCTAGAGCCCTTATTGCTTTCTAACATATTATATAACTTATTCATTTTTATTTCTTGTTGCCTGTTTCTACCACACACTCTGCACTACAGTAGGCTCTGGATCATTATAGGGATTCAATAAATAACTTCATAATGAATAACAATAGTAAATGACAATCTGTTCAAATACTGTGGGGGAAAACAATGATTTATAAGGTCAATCCCAAGTGAGAGATAAGAAAATTAGAGAAGTGCTTCTGGATTATGAGTAGGTGTTGATCATGTTCAGTTTGAAATAGTGCTTAAAAAAAGATATTTTTAGGCATAGAGAATAGTGTGATAATATTTACATATTTTGAGAAATCTGGCGTCTTGTTTTTGTTTTTATGATTGGAGAATAAGATGAGCCAGTCCCTAACAACGTCTAATGCTCAAGACAATTTTTTAAAAAAGAAAAACAGAACAAAACAAAACAAACAAAGCCTTGAAGTTCTGTGTTCTATAAAAGATTGTAACTTGCAACTTATTATTGCAAATAATTTAATGGGACAAAATTCAAACACAGATATATTTTAGTGATACTGATGATTACCAGTAAAAGCAGTTACTTTAAAAGTAGCCTGACTAAAAGAAAAATTATATCCACAGAATCATAATTTACATAGAGAAATAGCTGATTTCTCATTAGTAGAAGAAAATGAAAATCACAGAACATTTTCCATACACTGAAAAAAAAGTGTCAATCTATAATTCTAAACTCAGTGAAATTATAATCTAAGATTAAAAGAAAATTAATTCTTTAAAAAAACAAGCTTGTAACAGATTAATAAATACCATGGAAAAAATAGGTATTACTAGGAATTACTGACCTTAAGAAGAAAGAAACATAATACAATGACAAACTTAAAGACCATATATTTGAAAATTTAAGCAAAATGGACAAATGTTAGGAAAACTATAATTATCAAAACTGAAAAATAACAGAAAATTATCAAAAGTTATATAATTACTAGATAATTAATCAGCATCCCAAATTTTCTCACAAAATAAACTCCAAGCCCAGAATTATCCTGAAAGAAGCCAGAGATAAATGAACACCGACAGAGGAGCAAACATAAGAATTACATCCTATCTGCCTCAGAAACCATGCAAGCAAGAAGAGTGGAGTGAAATATTTAAAGTGTTGAGAGAAAAACTGCTAACCAAGAATTCTGTACCCTGTGAAGTTATCCTTCAAAAGTGAAAAAGAAGGGGCACCTGGGTGGCTCAGTCATTAAGCATCTGCCTTCGGCTCAGGGCGTGATCCCGGAGTTCTGGGATCGAGCCCCACATCAGGCTCCTCTGCTGGGAGCCTGCTTCTTCCTCTCCTATTCCCCCTGCTTGTGTTCCCTCTCTCACTCGCTGTCTGTCAAATAAATAAATAAAATCTTCAAAAAAAAAAAGAAATAGACTTTCTTAAACAAACAAAAATTAAGGTACTTTGTTGCCAGTAGACCTGCCTTGCAAAAAATATTAACATGTTTTTCAGAGAGAAGGAAAATCAGAAATTCAAATGTACATAAGAAAGAAAGAGCATCAAAAAAGAAATGAGAAGGTAAAATAAACACTTTCATTTCATTCAATTGCTCTAACAGAGAAGTTGTTCAAAATAAAAATAGCAATAATGTGTTGAATTACTTCTGCTTAGGCATACATCATTTATTATATATTTAACCACAGACATGTACATATACATGAAATGAATGACAGCAATGATGCAAGGGATGGGACAGAGGAATTTAGATTTTTAGATTATTAAAGTATTACTATTATTATGATTGTGATTATAAGGTACTCACACTATTCATGAAGTCATATAGTATTATTTGAAAGTAGACTTGGATTAGTTATAAAGATATATTGCAACCTCTAGGGAAACCATTAAAAACGTTTTGTTTTTTTTTAACTATAACTGATTTGTTAATAAGAAAGAGAAAACAGGGCACCTGGGTGGCTCAGTTGGTTAAGCATCCCACTCTTGATTTGGGCTCAGGTCATGATCTCAGGGTCCTGGAATTGAGCCCTGGATCCTGCTCTATGCTCAGCAAGGAGTCTCGTTGAGGATTTTCTTTCTTCCTCTCACTTTGTCCCTCCCCCTGTTGTGTTCTCTTTCAAATAAATAAATTTAAAAAGAGAGAAAACAGAATCAAAGTCTCAATTAAAATATTTAAAGGCAAAAAATGTGGAAGACATATGTAGGAACAAAAACAAAGGTACCTATCATGATAAACACTGGGTAATGTACAGAATTACTGAATCACTATATTATATACCTGAAACTAATATAACACTGTATGTTAACGATAATAGAATTAAAATTAAAGTTCAATAAAATAAAGAAAACAGTAACAAGATAAATATGAATCCAACTATATCAATAATCACTTATTTATTTATTTGAGAGAGGGTGAGAGACAGAGCACGAGTGAGGGGAGAAGCAGAGTGAGAGGAAGAAGCAGACTCCCCACTGAGCAGGGAGCCCAATGTGAGACTCAATCCCAGGACTCCTGGAGCACAACATGAGCTAAAGGCAGATGATCAAAAAACTGAGCCACCCAGGCACCCCAATAATCACTTTAAATGCCAACTGTGTAAATGCACTAATTTAATGAAAGAGACTGTGAGAGTAACTGAATACTACAACCCAACTATATGCTGGTTAAAATAAACCAATTTTAAATATAAATCATATATTGTTCAACAGTAAATGGATGAAGAAAATACACCATATTAATACGAACCAAAATAAACCAGAAGAAGCTACATAAATTTTAGGCAGAGCACACTTCAGAGAAAAAAAAATGTTATTAAAGATAAAGAAGGGCATCACATAATAGATAAAAGGGTTAATTCTCCACCAAGACATAAAAATCTTTAATATGCATGTGCCTAACTACAAAGCATCAGACTATATTACTCAAAAACTGATAAAACTGCAAGGAGAAGCAAATGAATCCGCTATCATAGTTGAAGAATTCAACACTCTTCTATCATAAATGGCCAGAAAGCAGGAAGAAAGTCAGTAAAGACACAGCTGAACTCAACAACACCATCAATCACCTGTATACAACTGATATCTACAGACCATATCCAGCAACCACAGAATATACATTTTTCTTAAGCTCACATGGAAAATTCACCAAGATAGGTTACATTCTGGGCCATAAAACACATTTTAACAAATTTAAAATAATATAAACCATGAATATATGCTCTCAGATTACTGTGAAATTTAAAATAGTAACAAAAAGTAGAATTGGATAATACCCAATTACATGGAGATTAAACATCTCACTTCTAATATAACACATGAGTAAAAGAAGAAATGTCAAGAGGAATTTAAAAATATTTTGAACTCAGTGAAAATGAAAATACAACTTCTGAAATTTGTGATATTCAGTCAAAGCACTGCATGGAGGAAAATTTATAGCACTGAGTCTACATACTAGAAAAGAAAGATCTAAATTAATCATCTAAATGTCCATCTTAAGAAACTAGAAAAAGAAGAGCAAATTAAATTTAAAGTAAGCAGAAGAGAAGAAATACTAAGAATTAGAGTAGAAAGAACAGAGATAATCATCAAAACCTAAGTCTGTTTTTTTGAAATAACAACAAAATTGATAATCCTCTATCCGGGCTAACAACAACAACAACAACAACAAACACAGAAGTTGCAAATTACCATATCAGAAATGAGAGAAGAAACACCACTACAGAGATCCCATGGACATTAAAAGGATAATAAAGAAACACAAAGAACAATTCTATGTGCACAGACTTGATATCCTAGATGAAATGCACTAATTCCTTGAAATACACAAACTGCCAAAACTCACATAAAAATAGACCATCTAAATAGCCCCATACGATTAAAGAAATTGAATCAATAATTAATAACCTCCCCCAAAGATCATCATGCACAGTTAGAGTCACAGACCATTTCTTTTCTTTTTTTTTTTTTTAAGATTTTATTCATTTATTTTGACAGAGAGAGACAGGCAGCGAAAGAGGGAACACAAGCAGGGGGAGTGGGAGAGGAAGAAGCAGGCTCCCAGCGGAGGAGCCTGATGTGGGGCTCGATCCCAGAACGCTGGCATCACGCCCTGATCCGAAGGCAGACGCTTAACGACTGAGCCACCCAGGCACCCAGACAGATCATTTCTTAAATCAAATGTTTAAGAAAGAAATTATGCCAATTCTCTACAATCTCTTTCAGAAGGAAAAGCAGAGTATGTACTAATTCATTTGATGAAGCCAGCATTACTTCACTACCAAAACCATACTAAAGAATAGTATCTCTTATGAATGTATATATAAAAATCCTTAACGCAATATTAACAGAAAATCCAATCCAACAATGTATAAAAAGAATTATATGCCACAACAAGGTGAGATTTATTCCAGGTTCAACATTTGAACACCAATTAATATAATCGATTATGTCAATAGATTACAAAGGAAAAATTCATTATCATATTATTTAACACAAAATATTAAATAATGCAGAAATGCAGAAAACATTTGACAAGATCCAACACTCACTCATGATTAAAAAAAGAAAACTCCTAGTAAACAAGGAATACAGGGCATGTTTGCAACTTAATCTACAGAAAATTTACAGCTAATATCATAATTAATGGTGAGAGAAAATCTTTCCCACTAACATCAGGTATAAGGCAATAATGCTCACTCACTTTACTACATTTCGGCATTGTACTGGAAGTACTTGCTAATGCAGTAAGACACAAAAGGAAACAAAATGTATGCAGTTTGAGAAGGAAAAAAATAAAAATTTGTTCACTAGTGATTGTCTATGTAGAAAATCTGAAAGAATCAGCAAAAAATTCCTGGAAGTTTATAAGAGGTTATAACAATGTAGCAGGATATAATGGCAATACAAAAAAATCAATAACTTTCCATTATACTGCAATGAAAAAGTGGGATTTGAAATTAAAACACAATACCATTTACATTAGTACTAAAAGGAAATATTTAGGTATAAATCTAGCAAAATAATTTCAAGATCTATATAAGAAAAACTACGAAATTCTGATGAACAAAATCAAAGAATATCTAAATAACTGGAGAGATATTCCATGTTCATGGATTAAGACTCCATTCTGTCAAGATTAACAGTTACTCCCAACTAGACCTACAGATTCAATGAAACCCCAATCAAAATCCCAGCAAGTTATGTTGTGGGTATCCAGAAACTGATTCTAAAAAGTTTATATGAAAGGGCAAAAGACCCAGAACAGCCAATACAATATTAAAGAAGAGGAAAAAATGGGAAGACTGACATTATTCAATTTAATTTTTTAAAAGATTTTATTTAGTTATTTGTCAGAGAGGACAGGCAGGGGGAGTGGCAGGCAGAGGGAGAAGCAGGCTCCCTGCTGAGCAAGGAACCCCATGCGGATCTGGATCCTAGGACCCTGGGATCATGACCTGAGC